>NC_137067.1:2509161-2791661 GCF_032717465.1 Coenobita brevimanus | reverse complement strand
CACACCACACCACACTTCACCACCTCACACCACCCACCAAACTTCACTGCTCCCAACCACCCCACCCCACACCACACCACACTACCCCACCTTGCACTGCTCCCACCCCACCCCACCGTACACACCACACAACACTACTACACCACCCCACCCCACACTATACCATCCCACCCACCCACCCTCCACTCCTCCCACCCACTCATCACAGAAAGCAGTATATTCACGGCTTTAGGAACCTTACACATTAACTCATCACCACAAACATTCTCCTTTATCACACTATTAGCGAAAGCCGAAGGGAAAACGAACGAGACAGAGTTCTATTTAATTCTGCCCCGTGCGATTTGGATTAAGAACTGGAGTATGCACTAATCGATACTGTCAGACATCTAGCAAAGGTAAAGGTAAAGGTAAAGGTAAAGGTCAAGGTTAGATTTTAGGTGCGTAGTTTGTGTGTTGTCCAGGCAGCCTCTCAAGCATCTATATCTCTCAAGGTGACGTCAAATATCGATTCTTGAAAACCAAAGGACTGACAGGTGAGTTTTGGCATATATAGCGAAAGAGAGAGAGAGAGAGAGAGAGAGAGAGAGAGAGAGAGAGAGAGAGAGAGGAAGTAGATATAGTCGGAATAAGTAAAGAGGGTTTTGAATTTTATAGAGTGGGTGAAACCATGGGTGTAGAAAAGATAGGAATGGATGGGGAGGCTGTAGATGCGGGTGGGTTAGGTGGGAAGGGTGTATGAATGGGTGGAATTGGTGAACATGGTCTATGGAAAGGAGAGATGGGTGAAAGAATGGGAATGCAGTGGGTGGGATGGGCGGGGAAGGCGGTAAATATGGATAATAAAGGTAGGACAGTGGGCGGAGTGCATGAGGAGGCTGTAGAAGGGGGCGGGATAGTGGGTGAGGAGACTATAATTAAGTGAAAAATGGGTGTAAAAGTGAGCTGGGAAAATAAGAAAAAAGCGAGGTCATAATAGAGGGGTCTAGAAATGGCCGAGAAGACAAAAATAGGAGCAGAAATGGGAAGGTAAGGCCGTTAAAATGGACCGGGAGAGGGTAAAATGGGCGTAGAAAAACGCAGGAAGGGCGTAGAAATAGGCACAGATATGGGCGAGGAGGGCGAAGAAATGGGCATGGATATGGGCGGGGAGGGCGTAAAAATAGGCTTAGAAATGGGCGGGGAGGGCGTAGAAATGGGCATAGAATTGGGCGGGGAAGGTGTGAAAATGGGGTAGAAATGGGTGGGGAGCGTGAAAATGGGCGTAGAAATGGGCAGAGAGGTAAAAACGGGCCCAGATATGGGTGGGGAGGGCGTAGATGTATAAATGGGAAAGGACGGGGTGAAAATGGGCGCTGAAATGGGCGGGGAGGGCATAAACATGAGCGTATAAATGGGTGGGCAGGGAGAAGAACGCAAGCCTGTCACGCTCCGGGCTCAAATGTAAACAAAAGCACGTGCTCCAAAATGTAAACAACACTCTCGGCGCCAGGCTAGTCTCGGCCCCACGAGGAAACATTTTTGGCGGGAAATTTGATCAGGGTGTATGGTGGGTGTAACAAAATACATAAACACCTACACTTACGAACGTACACTCAATTTCTCACCGTTAATCAGATACCGGTATACATAAAAATCTTTGTGTGGCACTGAAGTCTTGGCTACACACACACACACAATCACTTCCTCCAAACACGCCTTTTCATTCGTACTTTGCCAGCAGGGAAGTGAGTTAATTCTGGCTATCACTGAGCATAATAGGACTGATAACAAACATACCTTTATTAGCGCACTTTTCTTCCTGTTCTTCCTGCTTCATAATCTGTGGTTTTCTTTCTCTTCATTATCACCAAAAATTTTAACTTTAGTATTTCTTCACCGTCATCGTCAGTCTTCCTCCTCCTCCTCCTCCTCCTCATCATCATCATCATCATCATCGTTGCTTGCGTCTTACTCTTTAATATTCCTATACATTTTCACTACCGTATAATTTTTCTTCACCGTCATCGTCACTGTCTTCCTCCTTATCACTATTCCTCCTCCTCCTCCTCTTTATCATCATCATCATCATCATCATCGTCTGGGTTTCTTCACTATCACCATAAATATTCACCATCATCGTCACTGTCCTTACTATTCCTCCTCCCCCACCTTTTCATCATCTGCACTACCACCATAAATTATCACTATTAATATTCTTCACCGTCATCGTCACAGTCTTAATTATTATTCCCTCCTCCTCCTCCCCCTCCTCATCATCATCCCAGCGCCATGGCCGGACAGGTGTTTATGGCTTCAGCTGGCATACTTCTTCGTTTGTTTACATAGGTGGCCATTTTACCCCCTCTCCCCCTCTCTGCTTGCTTGCCTGGGAGTTATATTTAAGTCCATACCAAAAGGGAAGACAAGTTAATTATTTTCAAAGTATTAATATGAATTTTAAGTAATTTTGGACAAGCTTTTTACTTTCTGAGAATTAATAATGTTTACAATATTAACATGAATTCTAAGACGTTTTGGGAGAGCTTTCAGCAGAATATCAACATGAATTTTAAGCTAGTTTACATGAGAATGATTTTTATGTCAACACGTAGCCTACTTTAAAAACTTTCCAAATGAACCTAACTTATTTTGGAAACATTACTACGTTTTATATATTTTGACAACCATAATAATTCTCCAGACATCAGTAAATCTGTATGACTTAAACATAAGACAAGCTGATAAATTCCCTGATAGATATGCGTTACGACAAACATTTCGAACGAGTCTAGAAATTCGGGGATATCAATATATAGTTTAAACATTTTGAAATATCCATAAACCTTCCGTCAATAAAATCCTAGAGATTTTGAGATATTCACAGGTTTTCCGGGAGTTATTTATGGATATTACACACGCCAAAAACCGTATGATCTGCCCTAACCGTGAAAGCCATAGTTTTTCATTCTTTGCCAGTGTTACATGCAAAGTTAGCACCGAATTATGTGGCTTTCACCGTGTGGTTAGGGTTTGTTAGGATTGGTTTGTGTATCTAATTGTTTACCTGTATCTACTAATTTATCTACCAATCTGCGGTAATCCCTTTAAAATCTCGTGTGTAAGATACCAAGGCGAAGTTTAGTTGAAGATGGCCGGGCAACTTTCCTTATGGCGTATTGTGGGCACCTTAGATTCCATTTCTCAAACTTATTCCCTCTTAGACCGCATGCTGTTGAAACGCCTTAACCCACTTGATTTTCGGGCGTCCATCATCCAGAGAAGTAAATAGTTCCCTGACTAAATGAACTTCACCGTAAGCTGTGAAAGAATAATTACCTCACCTTCATCGACCATGGACGGATGCTGTGACGCGAATACATACGCACCAACAGTCACAACTTTATAATTACCGACACAGCTTATTATTTACCCTGTGCTATGAGTACGTAAAAGATCTTACCTCCTCAATGTGTCTGATCAGCCATACGGGGATGCTATGGCGAGGATATATAAACAATCGTGCACCAACAAGCACCGCCATGCTAGAGTGGACGCCAAGTGCATCTTACGCTGAGGACGTCACTTGCCTCTTGCTTATTAAATGTTTATTGTCTCCCTTTCCTCACTTTTATCTCCTTCGTGCTTGTTTCTCACCGTATTGTCCATTTGTGTCTCTTTTTCCTGATTTTGATTATTTCTCAAACATTCCTTAGCCGCAGGTAAATAAACACGTGAGGGGTCCGTCAAGTGCATCCCACGTTAAGGACGTCACTTGAGTCTCGCCTTTTCAAGAGTGATTTTCCTTGTTTGAATAAAAACCGTCCTGGCTTATATATAATACACAAACTTGATTATCACACTCAAAGGTTAATCTAAATGAAATCACAAGGGATTATAGTCGGTTTTCACCTGGCCAAAGTCGGTTAGCTCTTTAAGTTTTGTGGCCAACTTGCTGGAGAGTGATCTGTCTCACCTTATCACAACTAAGGATTATCGTATTTCATGCAACCTTTCCTTGATATTCAAACTGAATTAATATCTTAGTTCCGTCAGTTGAAAACAAACCGACCATTGTTAACATGCCCAGAGAGAAGAAAAATGAAGCGACTGGGTAATGAAAATTATAATGCTCGTAAAATATCGCTAAAGCACATCCTTTGCCTGTCGAAAGGAGGTAGAGGAGGGTTAGGGATCAAATACAGTGGGGAAACAATAATAATATTCCCACAACAACCAAGGCTCGTTCATATGTAAATTCGCGGAAGAAATAGACAGGAATGCACAACAAATAAAGCATAACTCTCCGTATTAGGCAGGTGACCGGATATACCACACTTAAACAGAGGTCAGAGAGCAAAAGCAATAATCAGCCTATCACAATTACTATTACACACACACATACACTCAGCTCCCAAAAACGTACATGGAAGTAGGAGAGGAATGTAGGCCAATAAGTATGTGTGTGTGTGTGTGTGTGTGTGTGTGTGTGTGTGTGTGTGTGTAATTCACCGGGTCGGTCAGGATCACTTGATGGTCGTGATGGTCAGCTTTTACCCTCCCGGAAGGGAGCTGAAAGCTCATATAGTCCGATCTAAGGGCAAGGCTGTGACCTTCACACACGCACACACCCGTCCCCTTGCTCAAGGGGGACAGTAACCACCCACTTCGTCAGTGAAACTTTTCGCAACCTGAGCGAGGCTCGAACTCCCGTCCACCAGTTGTGTGTGTGTGTGTGTGTGTGTGTGTGTGTGTGTGTGTGTGTGTGTGTGTGTGTGTGTTGGAGCGGTCACCATCCACTCACTTCATGTAGTTTTACCCTTCAAGTGACTACACTGAATTAAAGCCAAGCGGTTTCTTTTTTAACTCAGGAATTTCCCATCTACTGCAAAATTATAACAAAATAGCAACACAGTAATTTTTAATGTCTCTCATTATGCTTTTATTTGTTCTCTCATTTTTCTTCGTTCCTATCTCATTTAACTATCTATCTATCTATCTATTGCCAGACGCCATAATCCCGTCCGGGGTGGCCATTTGACTCTGAGATATTTGTTTTACAGGGAGGGGCACTAACCCTCCACCAACCCACTTGACACGCTTTGCATAAAACGTTAATGCACATTAAAGATGTTCGCAGTGCTCTTCTGGGTGTCTGCCTTTTTCTATCTTCCTTCCTTCCTCTTTTGTCTTTCCTTCATTCTTTCCTCTTCCTTCTGCCTACGGGTGACTTTACACTTCCTCTTCTGTCTTTCCTTCACTCTTTCCTCTTCCTTCCGCCTATGGGTGACTCTATACAGAGAGAAGCAAAATGGTTTCCTGTACACCAGGAAAACATTTACTATGCTGGGTGGTAACCATACAAGCAGATTTTGGCACCTGGTGGTTTAGTGGGTAATTAAGGCGCTCCAGTCGTACTGAGCCTGTGTAGATTTATATCCAAGGGGTGGTTGGGGTTATGTGAGGCAGGTCACTCTCATCTTAAACGTCAGGACCAACTTCCCTAGCCCCGGGCTCCTACGCTCCTCATGGGGCGGCATAGGGTTGGATGGTGGATGGATAAAAATCTAGTTATAAATATGGTAAATGCAGAGTTAATCCTGACTCATTGGATGGCTTTGGCAGTGCATTCTCACTAAGACTGGTTTTCATCTGAGGGAACTGGGCTAATCTCACACCTAAGATGCATGAAATTGTATAAGCCTTTTATTTATGAGGTAGGTACGAGTCTCCTTGGTTACTAGTCAAACTCATCCTCGATTCTATTACACTTGGAAATCAACTAAAATGGGAGGTGGTTGTGGATCATTGTTAATTTTGACCCTGCGATCACATATCATAACAAATCCCCATTTAGTGTTGCCAACTCACCGCCTTTCTTGCTAGATGTATATTTCTATTCAGCAGCAACTTCTAACTGTTAGTGGCATCAGATCTAGTCATAATCTAGAGATTTTTACAGTGTTCGTGATATTCCAGTGATTCCAGGCCGTTTCTAGCGATTTTCCTTAGATTTTTCTATTTAGCGTCGTTCATGCTCTTTTATAGCAAGTTTAGCGGTATCTGTGGCAACGGTACGTAAACAATCAAGAAGATTCTCACGTGATGTCAAGGATATTTATGTAAGGTGGATTAATTGAAATGTTTATTGTTTTAAACATATACAGAGTAAATATACAACAAAAGTGGTCGTTGGGTCGTACCACACACCTCCTTCAGCAAAACACTAGTTATAAACAGTGGTTAAAAATTTGTGCTTAGTGGCTAACCAAAAAGAAGTGATAGGTCTTGTCATACACCCCTTCAGCAAAGAGATATGTAGTAACTTATATTTAGACTTTTAGTGGATATAATGAAGATGATAATAAAGTGTGTCTTATATACCACAGCCCAAACTTAATGAAAGATAAGGTGCGTGTGGTGGTGGTGGGAGGTGGTGTGGTGGGCGTGGGCAGTGCCTTGGCTGTTTTGCGGCAGATACCACAATGCAGCCTTACCATCATCTCCTCACAATTCACCCCACATACTACAGGTCAGTTCTGTATCATTTCATCTGTGAATAATAAATATGTCCATCTCTCTGCCCATCAATCTGTCTACACATATGTGCCTGTCTGGCTGTCAGTTTGTATCTCTGTTATGCATGTGTCTCTGGCTATCTGTAGGGGGGCGCAGTAGCACAGTGGTAGTGCCCTGGACTTGTAATCGGGGGATTGCGAGTTCGAGCCTCGCCTGGGCTGCCGTGCTGGGAGTGGTAGCTCGCTCCTGTAACCCTAGCGGGGCTATATAGTCCAATACAGGGCTTAGCTCGGGGGAACTCCATTTCTCCCATTTTTTTCTAGCTATCTGTTATCCATCACTCTCTGTCTACCTATTTATCTGTCTTCAGCCAAATGCCTTAATCCTGGCTGGGATGAGGACAAACAGATTACCTCCATGTCTCTCCCAAGATGAGTAAATTCATCAGGAGATAACAAGAATACGTTGAGTACACCGCTTCCCATACGATCAGCGAAGTTAAGCAACGTTGGGTCTGGTTAGTACTTGGATGGGTGACTGCCTGGGAACACCAGATGCTGTTGGCATCCCTACGTGTCAAGTGGGGTTGGTGGAGGATTAGTGCCCCTCCCTGTAAAACAATTAACTCTAAGCCCTTGGCCACCCCGTCTGGGATACATGGCGTCTGGCAATGAATGAATGAAAAATATAGTTATTTAGTGAAGGGGTCGAGTTGTACCTGTCTGTCTGTTTATAGGCAGATGCCTTAATCCTGCAAGGGGTGGCCACAAACAAATCACAACCCCTTATGAGCTGTACTAATAATGGATGTAAAAATAGATTGTTGAATTTTAATACCATGCTTGTTTTCTTGCAGGGGATGGTGCTGCAGGCTTGTGGGGACCTCACCTAAGTGGAGACACACCTGAAGACAAAATACTGTAAGCTGGCAGTCAGTTTTGTTAGAAAGATTATTTAATAGTGAAATTTATGACCAATACTTAACTCCATATTGTGTGGTGCTTGAAAGGGATGAGTCCAGATAGTATGGCAGCTGTGATTTAATTGGGTGGCTCAACTGCTTGGTTATGCTAGTATTTCTCAATGGCTTACCTTTCCCCAAAAAAGAGTATGGCAGACTTCAGGAAAAGGACGCCATAAACCTGCAGTCCAATGGGTTCATGTCTCATATGAGCCCGGGGCACAGCAGTAGCAACATATTGTATAGCATCATACTCCCTGTTCTCTTTACAGTACTATTATATCAAATTTTTCAGTCAGTGGTCACATGACACCTTCCAGCTGTTCCGGGGTTGGTGGTTGGGTCAAGAGGGCAAGGGTGCTGGCAAGATGGGGGTGTCACTGGTGAATGGAATCACGGTGTCTGACCAGGACTCTGAGTATGAGAAACTCTGGTACAAGATACAACTCTCTGCTGAGCAAATAACACCTCAGCAGTACAGTGCTTATGGACCCCACATTCGGTAAGTCAGAGGCTTTCTTAAGCTGAATTAAGGGTGTGCTAGGAGCAAAAAGAGTCCGTTGTCATTGTACAGTAAGTATAATTTTTATACTGTTGTAATAGTGCTGGTCGTAGTAGTAGTAGTAGTAACCTTGTAGTAATGGTAGTGGTGGTATAGCATAGAAGTACAGTACTGTAATAGTATTAGTGATAATAGTAGTAGTAATAGTAGTAGTAGTAATTCATCCCCCAGGCTTGTCTGAACATTAACTTATTTTACTGCATGCTGAATTTCCACTTTATGTACAGTCCCCACCCAGGGGGGGAGCCCTGGGCCTGGGCCCCCCCCTTAGCTCTCTGGGTCCTTTAAAAATTTATATATATTTATTTCGATAACAGCAAAACATGAAAAATTGCCAAGTACAAACAAAGAGTAACACATGAGCCAGCAGCTGCCTGACTCTAAACCTGCATATGACTTCCCAGTAATTATTGGATTACCTGACCTCACCTCACTATGGGTCCCCCCTTAGAAAATTCCTGGTTGCACCCCTGTCCCCACCCCATTCTCCTTTTGGGGGCTAGGGAAGAGCAGAGCATGATGGATGCTTGTATAACCAGGCAGCTCCACCTTCCATCTATATTGATGCCACCATGTGAAGATGACCCTACCAGTTAATGATGCTTGAACAGTGCTGGTATGTTGCTTTTTTTTTTTTTCCAGTATTAACTCATATGGCTTGACAACAGTTGTGTCCTGTTTCAAATGATGCCAGATGATTTATTCAACTGAGAAGGAGTCATGGGAATGTGAGGATGTTAATAGTGTTAGCCACCATTAACTCATTCATGTTTGGAACAACTTTAGTGTTCTGTTTCAGCTAACACCAGACAGTTTTGTGTAGCTGAGAGTGAGTATGTGAGCTGAGTGTTATTGTCCAAACATCAAGTAACTCATGTGCTCTGGACCCTACCTGCGTCCATCGTAAGGTGGGGAAAGAGGTCTGAATGATGATGATGATGATGATATTATACTCACTTGTTTAGGTCAGGCATCAGTGGAGGAACCTTCACTGCTGAGGCCTCAAAATTCCTGCCCGTGTTGCTTGAGGATGTGCGGCAGTTGGGAGGGAAGGTGGAGGTTCGAAAGCTTTCATCACTGGAGGAGGCTGGTGCAGAGGCGGACCTTGTGATCAACTGTAGTGGCCTTGGGGCGCATGACCTGGTGCCTGACCCATCTGTCTACCCTGTTAGAGGTCAGGTCATGAGGGTAAGATGGTGCTGTTGGACGTATTTTTCATTTTATTCATGCTCTCTCCAGACAATTTACCCTATTCAGCTTAGGAGTAGCCAGGCCTCAATATATGGAGGTACCAGGATGAGGACAGTCCCATATTTTGGAGGGTCCACTGCTGCGCAGTTTGCACACATTTAATGATAAAAAATCCAAAGTGTGCAAGCCAAAGGGGGAGTCATGGACTTGACTGTGGCACCTAGGCCCCTCCATAACTGCACCCCAGCTTTGGAAAGACTTTTCACATTGGAGAAGTTAGATATTTGTTTGTATATACATTTAGAGTCTGGTGACTATGGTTGCACATGTAGGATCCTTCACTTGATAACAGCAGTCCATATATTGCAGTCTTGTACCATTTCGCAGCCCAGTCTAACCGTCATTTACCCCTTCACTACGTCGATCAAAAGATGCAAAAATGGTCTGGAACTGGGAAGAATATATCAGTACAGCACATCAGTGGAATGAAGGGAGTTAAGACTACAAAATACAAAATCTGTTCAGCTTGAGGATGTCATATTTATTTCATTTTTGTTGCTACTAAGTTATTTTTTCAGCATAGTGGATAGTTTTCAGACTGGAAGGTGTAGATAATACGACCCTTTAAATATGGCCGTGTGAAAGGAATTGATAATGAGAAACTGACTAGGAGAGTGTATGTGAGTGAGATTGAAGGGGAGAGGGGGAGGGAAGAGACCAAGGATGAAGTGAAAGAATGTGATGAAGAGATAAATGAATGAAGGTGACATAAACTGGAGGAAGACTAACATATGACAGACAACACGGTGATGCACAGACAGTTTGTTTATGGCCACTACCTCTGGAACAAAGGCATGTGGCTATAGATAGATAGATAGACAGACAGATATACAGAATAGACAGACTGCATGTAGTTATATTTTATGAGACTTTCCACTTCCCATTTATGTAGTACTAAAGGTTCATTCCTCCTAACAGGTTCAAGCACCGTGGATTGGAAACTACTTGTGTGATGATTCCGATGACAAATTTGCCTACATCATCCCCAAGTGAGACCCTTTAGAGCATTACTGTTGCTTGTTGTGTTTAGTGGTACTGATGTTACTGCAGGAGTCATGTTATTGGCTGTTAACTCTCTGAATGGTGCTAAAGAGGGATGCCTTCATGTGATGGCATCGATTTAACCGGGTGCCTCAACTGCCTAGCTACACACATGTCCCATAACAACACTATACTTCACCATCTGCCCTAAAGGAGGATGGTGGACGGCAGGAGGCGGGTAACCTAAGCCAGCAGTATACTGAGTTAATGTGTAAGATGAACCTGGGGTTGCTTCTACAACTTCTACTACAGCTGCTACTATTACTACTATTATAACCCTTTGAATCCTGTGACATATATTTAATGTTTTTGTTGCTACCTCAGGCTGTTTTACTATGTTTAAAAGAGGTTTTTCAAAGTTTAGAGTTTAGATACAACCTTCACTACTAAAGTCATCCCTGAAATTGCATGGTGATTGCCAGATTGATTTGAAATTTGTCACCATAATTAAGGGGAGGGGGGTTCCAGCGTCATTTCATTGCCTGTTTGTTCACGTGCCTTGTAATTCCTGTGCATTGTTTTGTGCAGTCTGTCAGTATGCTAAAGATAAAAAGAAAATAAAGTAATTGAATCTGCCTGATAGGTAATGTAAACTGCATATGTAAAGAAAAATAACTCTCAGAATATATGCAGATGGATAAACTCAAATGATGGAGCCTGGGGTGGGATTCATATCGTTTATAAAAGTTCCTTGTTATAACTTAGATATGGTTTTACAGGAAGAACTACACAAGGGAAGATTTACATGCCTTACTCAGATCATCCTGCAGAAAACAGTTATAACCTGATGCAGTTTTTGTGTTGTAACCTAAGATTTATTAACAAAGATTTATTAACAAAGGTAGAACTGGACAAACAGGAAAATTCTACAACCTCCTTGTTCCTCCTGCATATCAAAACCTAAGTTACGACAGGAAATAGATAGTAAGGTTGTTTGTGTATCTCTGTGATGGATCATAGAGGCTTGAATGATGTGTGTATAATTGTGGCATATTTAACTGGGTAGCTCTTGATAGTTTCTCTATTTTCTTGCTTTCCTTTTCCTTGTTTTTGTATCCTACTTTACCCCACCCTTTTTGCTGAGTATAAACCCAGTTGACTGAAGGCTAAAGTTCCTTTCTCCTGCAGTTCACCAGCCTCAGTTTAGGGGATGGAAATAGAGTTGAACATTTATACTGGTTATATTGTTGCACCATGCAAAGATGCCCTTCTTCAGCCTTGTCCATATATGGGACAAAAGTCAGAATAATGATGATGATGGTGGTGGTGGTGGTGATGAATGATAAAGATGACAGTGATGGTGGTGATGATGAATGATAACTAACTACAGTGATCTTGTTATCAGTCAGGATACAGTGGTGTTGGGGGGAACACATCAGGAGAATGACTGGAGAACAGAGGTAGATCCGGAGGATTCACGCACCATCTGGCAGCGCTGCACTGCCCTCATACCATCACTTAAGGTACACTCAGGAACAAAAATCTACTTACAGTACTATTCTTGTGCAGCTACTTCACAGTTGGAACGTGTCCTTCACTTTCCTGCCTGACACATTATATCTAAGATTGTAATCTGTGGGCAGAGAAGCATAGCAAGCCTCTCTTAGGTTAGGAACATAAGCCAGGAGTAGAAAGTGCGAGGTAGAAGACATGGAAAATTATGCAGACTTTCATATTTGCCTGATAGAGGTGGGCCACTCCCATGACTTGAATATAGTACTAAGATGTGGTTGCATGAACTTCAGTAACCCTTAGTTATGAGGCCAGAATAAATCTTCTTCACCACTGTTGTTCTTTCACATTAACTCATCCCAGAGTTTCATCCTTTCTCAGCTTCTCACAGCTGAATGGCAGAATAAGACAATTACAGCTCTGCATCCTTTTTCAAAGCACTTTTCCATGACTGTCATCACATTCTGTTGTTATGGTAATCTTTTATTACAGCTCAGTGGAATGGTAAGGATATCAAAGTTGTACATCCCTCCCAAAGCACTGCTTCGTGGCTTGCTTCATATTCCAGTGTTAATCTTTTGTTGCAACAAAGTAGAGATGGTAATTTTAGGCTAGGTTGAAGTGAAAAATGTATAATTTGTTTGTTTTTACTTGATGGATCTGATCCACTCCACAGCTTAAATAATAAACATGGCCACATGAAATCAGATGAGCCTTAATCATGAGATGGGAATGTATGTCCTTGGTTGACTGTCAAATCAGCCTTCCAATCTGACTACACTTGGCCATCAACTGAGCTGGAAAGGGTTAGGGATCTTTATCAGGTTAAAAGAGATGTGCTGTGATGATGGTGTGTTGTACAGCGTGCACAAGTGGTGAGGGAGTGGGTGGGACTCCGACCAGCCAGGAGGAAGGGAGTGCGCTTGGAGGCAGACTACATCAAAGTTGGCTCACGAACAGTACCAGTAAGTTTACCATTCATGTACATTTGAGTTTACCATTGTCATTTAAAGTCAGAGATATGTTCTAGAAGATCATATATTTTTCCACTGTGTAAACAGAGGAGAATTGGCAAAACAACCTTATAGTTAGCAATGGAACATTAATTAGCAAGTTTCTTGTGATTTACCATGGACTTCATAGGTAAAAACAGTGTCTGAATAGGTGACATAAATCTAGTAAGTACTGTATTGTAAATGAAATTACAGTACAGTATGAGGCTATGTATATAATTATTATTGCTTGTCTTTCTGTTCTGTGTAATTTGTATGTAATTTAATTGTCCTTCCTTCTTTGCTGCCTGAGTGTCACATAGCCTCTCTAGGCTTGGTGCAAGCTTTTCTCATTATTCATTCATTCGCTGACCAGTTGTATATGGTTTTGTTGACAGGTGGTGCACAACTATGGGCATGGAGGATGTGGTGTGACGCTGTTCTGGGGATGTGGTTTGGAGGCTGCCAACATCGCTGCCAACCTCATTCACAAGCATTATGCACCAACCAGCAGACTCTAGCACATTTTTAGTACCCTCAGTCTGAATGTGTCTTTTTTACTTGATTCTTTCTCCATTTATATGATTTTTTTCAATGTAATATTGATTGTTAATACTATAGGAGTGAATTATCTAACTCCTCTAGGTCAAAAGTTTCTCCTAATGCAAATACAAGCATCTGGAGAAAATAAATATGGAAAAGATATTGTATGTTGTATGGCAGGTGTGAAGTGTCTCTCTTCTGTGGCTGCAGTTTAGAAGCTTCCACCATCACTGCCAACCTCATACACAAGGATATATGTATTATTTTCTGCATTTTTTAATCCTCTCAGTGCAAGGTCACATACATATAAACATTATGGATGCCCCAGGTGACAGCAGCACACTTTTTCTTTCTTTCTTCCTTCTCTTTTTTTCTTCTTTAGCCTGAGTTAGTTTCTCCCAAGCCTGGAGCATTCTCTCCTAAGCTGACTACAGTAAAATCACATAGTGGTACCAGTAAGTAAATAAAATTACATCATTAGGTCAAAGGTGCTGGTGCAGATTGTTTACAACCCCGAATTGTACTGTTGAATTTGTTGTTGGAATGGTGTGGTGCTCTCAGGCTCATCTGGCTATTATTATTGCTTATTACTTAAATTTACAATACAGTTCCATTAGCATATTTAACAAAGCAAGCATGTCGTTGCTGTTGCTGTCGACAATTATCCTCATGGGTATTTGTGCTCCCTATAATGTCACTTAATATTGCCCAGTTATATAATCAATACTGAAAATGGTAACTGCTTTCTTGTGCTTTTTATTGCTTAGTAACTGCGTCTTGTTCTTGCTATTGCTTTTAACCATTTTTAGTTTAAGAGATTTCTTCTGGTCTGAGTAAAATACTCAGGGAATACTTAGAAGTTATTTAGAAGGTACAGTATATATTTTAATACCATATTGTTTACTGGTACAGTATACTTATTTACCTATGTATAAAATAATACTGAAGAAATTCAAACTTATACTGAAAACTACAAGTAAGGTAGAATTTATTTTTGGCATACATATCCTATAAAGGACTTGATTACAGTACTGTAGTTAAAATGAATGTCTAAACCTTTCATAATTCAACAAGTCTTTAACTTCACTCCTTTTGAAATGCATGATTTTGTAACTTAGTGAAGTGAATTTTTATTCAAAAGAAAGTACCCAAGTTTATTATAGCATGCAAAATTTGTTAGTACCAAAGAAAGGTAAGCAGTGAAGAATACAAATCAAGATCTGTTCATTTGGAGATGTCTGATCACATTGCATTTAAAAGACTGAAGGTTATAGGCAATGGGAAAGATAGAATGAAGAAGACAGTTTTAGAGTTGACTACTACCCATACTTCAGTTACAACAACAACAGTAACCACTACTACCACTACTACTGCTACAACAACTACTACATATCTGTAACATGTATACAGTATAGAATAATGTTATCAAACTATGAAATCTGTATATGGATGGGGTTATAAAAAAGATACAAGGTAGGGCAGTGGATGTTGGAGTGGCCCTTTTGAGAGAGGGCAGTGTTTGTAAAATCCCTGTACTGTTGTTTGCAGATGATACTGTGTTGTTAAGTGAAGACAAAGGGGAGCTGCAAGGCTTGGTGGATGAGTTTGGAAGAGTGTGTAAGAAACAGAATCTAAAGGTGGGTGTAGGGAAGAGTAAAGTTATGGTCTTTGAGAGAAGTGAAGTCACTGAATGTACAATGAGGCTGGATGAGGAGGAAATGGAAAATGTGAGTACGTTTAAGTGCTTGGAGAGTGTGATGAGAAAGGATGGAAGTTTAGAGGGTGAAGTGCTTGAAAGGGTACAACAGGGAAGAAAAGTTGCTGGTTCCTTGAAAGCAGTGATAAGAAACAGGGGAGTGAGCATGGAAGTAAAAAAGTTACTACATGACATTAATGTGATACCAACTCTAACGTATGGGAGTGAAGCTTGGACGCTGTTGGAAGGACACAAGTCAAGAGTGAGAGCAGTGGAAATGAGTTATTTAAGAGGAGCCTGTGGAGTCACACAGAGAGACAGACTGACAAATGAGAATGTGAAGGAGCATTGTGGTGTGGATGTGGATGTGATAGAAAATGTTAGGAGAAACACATTGAGGTGGTTTGGCCATGTGGAGAGGATGGAGAGTGAGAGACTGACGAGGAGAGTGTATGTGAGTGAGGTGGAGGGGGGAGAGGGAGGGGGAGACCGAGGATGAGATGGAAGGATGGAGTGGAGAGGTATATGAGAGAGGGGGATGTGAGCTAGGAGCAGGGCAGTGAAATGGCATGGGACAAGGAAACATGGAGGTGATTTGTTTGTGGCCACCCCTAATAGGATTAAGTCATCTAGTAATAGATAGATAGATGAAAAGGCAGTGTAAGTAGTAGTGGTGGTGGTAGTAACAGTATCAGCAGTAGTGGTGGTGGTAGTAGTTGTGGTAGCAGTAGTAGTAGTATCAGTAGCAATAGTAGTAGCAGCAGTAGTAGCAGCAGCATTAGTAGTAGTATTAATAGTAGTAGTAGTAGTAGCAGCAGTAGTAATAGCGATGATAGTAGTAGTAGTGGTGGTGGTGGTGGAGGTGTTGGTGGTGGTGGTGGTGGTGGTGATGGTAGGTATTAGTAGTTGCAACCCCAGGCTCATCCGCATGTGAACCCGGTGAACTGCAGGCTGGCTACCCCTCTCGTTCACTGCCCTCCTTTTGAGGGGATGGGGAGGGAGTTGAGAGACGTTTGTGTAATAGGGCAGCTCCACTACTCAGTTATATCGGTGCCACTACGTGAAGGTGTCCCTCTCCTGCCGAGATACAAAGTCTCAACACTCTACATCCGTTCAGCTCCTTGTGTAGTCGAAACAGGGCAGACTGAATGAGACCTGACTCCCGTCTATCTAGTTTAAGAATAATTTGCACAGGCAGGGTGTCCACAAGGAAGTATAGATCATAAGAACAACAGGAAGGGCCCCATCAAGGTTGTATGCTAGAACAGGATGGAGGAAAACGCTAAAATTATCCATTCTTTAGTTAGAAACAAAGGTTTGAACAGAGATCAGTGGAGAAAACAGCAAGGGAGAGCTATCAGTGTTGAAAAGAGGGGGAAGAAATGAAGTTTTTCGGGAGGCTTTTTGGGAGGAGTGAGAGGAGTTTGAGTAAGGAGGGAGATAGAGAAAGAGAAAGTCAGGAAGGGGTGAGAAAACAGGGAGTCAATGGAAAGAAAGAGGTGAAAGAAAAAAGACATTTGTATGAAAAGGAGGGAGAAAGAAAATCAGGGGTGACAATATGGCGGAACAGATGCTTCACCCATTTCTGGAAACGAAAATAAATTCTGTTGCTTTTACAGACTGGGTAGTTATTAAAAACACGTACGAAAATTATCTGTATCAATATGCATACCCATACTCTTAGAGGGAATGAAGATAAATTGAAACTACTGTCAAAATAACCACATGCTTGACAGCTCAAGTTTGGGCGGACTAGAAGGGAACGGATTTTTCACACATTAGACAGGCATTATGTACTGAAACACCATCCTGAGTGATTAACATTAAAAATTAAGTGCATCCATCGAGTACAGGTATGTTCAAGGTTCCAGGTAGAAATTATCCACCTTAATAATGGGGAAAGTGTGTGTATAATAACAGGTGTGGTGTTATGGACTCAGCTGATCACCTGTGTTTTGTTTATATAAAGGGGTGACTGACTCATGCTGAGGAACGTGACTCATTTTGCTGTCTTGCACCATAGCTGAGTGTAGGTGTTAGATCAGCAACAGGCTTGTCTCCACCACTCCATAGGCCAAACGTGCAGAATTTTCCTAGAATCTAGCAGGCATCCCAATAATGTAACATTGACGTTATTTCTGGTGGTCTTCAAATTCAGACAGGTTTCATGCTAAGGTAATTTAGTCATAAGACATACCAGTCGCATTTTACAAAATTCTCCTTCGGAAATTTGGTACTGGTTCGTGTTAATACCTCCCTCATCTCAGTCCAAAGATGAGAATTTGTTTTTCCTTTCCTTTTTTTTACTGAAAAATACATTGGAGTATTTTGTTTCAATCTAACCTTCCTCTTTGTAGGATAATCCCCTCCTCATTTTTTTTTTTTTTTTTTTTTTTTTATGATCCTGCACTTCCTTAGAAATTTGCATTTTTTTTTTTTTTTTTTCCTCTGAGACCAAGATCCATTGGACAAAGCAGTAATTTTCTTGCTTCAGCCCATATCCAACTTAGCGATGAAAGGATGATTTTTCCCTTTGTTGTTTATGTGGCGCATTCAGTTTTTTCATTCATTTCCATCAGAAATTTTGAGATTTGCCTCCTCGGTATTATTTTACAAGTGGACACTATGCAGTTTTGGAATTTTAGCACCATTATCGTATAGTATAGTCCCTAAGGATCACAAATAACCCCCATTACCCCATTTGGAAATTGATTATTACTTCCCTAAGATAGGTTAGGTATGTTGGGTTTGGTTTGGTTAGTTTTATTGTGTTCGGTGAGGGGCATTTCCGACAAAAATGAAGGTCAGAAACATTCGAATCGCATCAAAAACTGCAAGAAAAATATATTGCACTACCTGAGGGGTGTATTGTCCACTTGTAAAAATTTACCGCCTCCTCCCCCCAAAATGAGTAACTTGTAAGCCATTTTAGGCATTAACCCAACATGACCCCATTCAGCCTAACCCAGACCACAGGCATTTCAGTCCCAACCAAAACACATTCCAACCTTACTTGAGTTATTGTCCTCACATTCCTGAAAAACAAGCACAGGAATGGGAAAGCACTGGTTACTGCAGAGGAAAAGAGGTTTGTGTGGTTGAGATATAACTAGAATTCTTCCCAAATAGCTGGTTTGATTATGAGCTGAAATGTCACCTTGTCCCTAGCCATCAGGTTGCCCATTCTCCAAGTCACACGTCTCTCATTCTGCCTCTCCACTGCATCCTTTTACCTTATCTTTGATCTCCTGTTCCCCCGTCCACCTCACGCGCATGCAGTCTGTCATTTGTTGCTTTTTTCCATGTGGCCAAACCATTTCATGAGTAATGTTGATCTGAACAATTACTCTTCATATGGTTAGGCTTGAGTGGAAATCAGGATTCTGTGGCTTGAATGATTTGTTAATGGTTGTGGGCCTATTTCCTGTAATTTTATAGTTTTCATACTTCTGTGCATTCTTCCATTTTTAGCTAGCGTGAGGATCGGGATGATGATGATGATATTTTACCTTTCAGAATCATATCCAAGACAAGGATGGGTGTGGATATAGAGGGCGAGGTTGGTGGTGGGTGTGAAGTTGGTGAGAAGCCAGAAGGTGAGGATGGGGGCCTGGCGTGTACCTTAGACATGTTCCGTGAGCACCAACAAGTTCGTCTCATGCTGGACAACATTCACCAGGCCGTCCAGACAGAGTTCACAGCTGAGAAGGCATTTGAAGACCTCAAGACTATTTTGGATTATTACCAGGTTAGTACGTGCTTCCTACGTGTCAACAAGTGGGTTGGTGGAGGGTTAGTGCCCCTCCCTGTAAAACAACTAACTCAGTGTCAAATGGCCACCCCTTAAGGGATTATGGCGTCTGGCAATAGATAGATAGATAGTAAAAGAGAGTTGGTGCATCCTTTCATTTCTGCTGCAATATATTTGCATGCATTGGCCTTGGTTACCTGATGGCGACTCTCCTTGCTGCTTAGTCTCTTGTAGCCCCCTATTCAGTCCCTTATCTCTGAAGTCACACTCCATGACCTCATCACAGCCAGGTCTGTTTTGGTCTGCCTCTTGCAACCTCAACCCTGGTGTTCACATTTCCCACCTTGTGCACCCAACTTTCTTCCTCCATCCTCTCCACAGTTCAAAAGGGAAGTGTAGGACAAGGATATGACACCTCTTTTCTTTCCCAGTGAAGTGATAGGTACTGAACTGACTTTAGCTGATAGATGGAATGAAGCACTTAAGTGTGGATGTGTATGCCTGTGAGGTGGAGTCAGGATTCCAGGGGCTTGAATGGTGAGTGAATGAGAGTGTGCCTCATGCAGTTGAACAGACTTTAGTTAGTTAGTCCTTCAATCATTTTTTTTTTTCCCCTGACTCTCTGGACCTTGCCTAACCCCATCCTAGGGTGAGAAGAAAGTCTGGATGATGATGGTAATGTTGTTGTTGGTGGTCAGGGGGCTTCTGTTGCTTAAAGTTATGATACTGTAGTAGATACAGTATATATTGTGTAGCATATCTGATCTATCTATCTCTATTTATTGCCAGACGCCTCAATCCCGTTTGGGGTGGCCACAAACAAATCGCCTCCAAGTCGCCCTGTCCCCCGCCATTTCACTGCCCTGCTCCCAACTCACACCCCCCTCAGAGCTTATATATTTTCATACTGTTGATTGGACTTATGGTTTATTTTAAGTGACTTTGAAGTGCTCCTAAGATCTCTTCCTTAAGAATTTACTCTCTACACTGTACCTTACTATTTTTTTGTATGTTGTTGATCTAAACTGTTGTATGTGTGTATTAAAATTATGTAAATAACATAAAAGAAAGTTAAGATGTAATGTGCTATATAAATCACAAAGGAAAAAGTACAGTGAAGCCTCCTTTGCCACTCAAAACATATCCCAGAGCTTTATAGAGGAGGACAATACTGTTATCCTTCTTGTCCACACAGGAGCAGCCGCACCTACTGGACCCCCACCTCGAAGGCCTCCTGCAGCAGCTCGTGACCATCACCCGAGACCGCTCCCTCCCACCCCAAGTCACCCTCCAGGCCTTCAAATACCTCTGGCTCATCACAAAAGTCCGTGGACACAAAGCCATATTTAAGAAACTCCCCCATGAGGTACATTCTTCCATAGGTTTATAATGATTTGCAGGCAGTTGGTATTATAAGCTGGGAATGTGGTAACGTACAGTGAGGACTTGCTGTACCAGTATATGTTTACCTGGGAAGAAGCACCCTCGTCTGCTGTGCTTGCTGGTGCTTGCCCTGCCTGGAGTGTGGCAGCCAAATTAAATATACATAAATACAAACTTGCTGTCAGTAGGATAGTAGAGTATGATTAAGTGATGATATTTGGGTATAATTGTTGCATAGTTAGCCTCAGAAAGCAACAGTGCCCTTCTATCTATCTATCTATTTATCTATTGCCAGACGCCTCAATCCCGTTGGGGGTGACCACAAACAAATTGCCTCCACGTCGCCCTGTCCCCCGCCATTTCACTGCCCTGCTCCCAACTCACACACCCCTCTCTCATATACCTCTCCACCCCATCCCTCCATCTCATCCCCAGCCTCCCCCTCCCTCTTCCCCTCTCCACCTCACTCACACACACTCTCTTCATCAGTCTTTCACCCTCCATCCTCTCCACATGACCAAACCACCTCAGTGTGTTCCTCATAACACTTCCTATCACATCCACATCCACACCACAACGCTCCCTTCTCATTGCAGGTAAAAGATCTGTTGCCGGTACTACAGCTTCTAGAGGCGACTGATGCCAGTGTGGACTTCTACCAGAGTTATGTGTTGCTGCTGTGGCTGTCTATTATTGTGTACATGCCGTTCAATATGGCTGCCTTTGATGCCACAACAGGGACTGGGGAAGGAGTGGCTGGACCTACTGTGGTTGAAAGGTTTGTGTATATGATGTTTTTGTCTACAGTCTACCCGTTCCTCGTTCAGCGATAGTACTGGCTTTTACAGGTGACCTAACGAATGCTCCATAACAAAGTTTCCTTCACTTCCCAAATCACCGACCACCCTCTTCACCTCAGACAAATTTTCTCTCTCTCTCACACACACACACACACACACACACACACACACACACACACACACACACACACACACACACACACACACACACACACACACACACACACACACACACACACACACACACACACACACACACACACACACAGTCTCCCTCTTTAACCAGCCACTCCCATTGAAGTGGCAACCTAATACTGTACTCGAGGACTTACTCTGGGTAGTCTCATCTGACTTTTCTCACCATAAAAGCAACATCAGTGGTACTGGTTAGGCTTTTTGTAAACTGGATGCCTTGGGAACATTCACAGGGACTACCTTGGGATTACAAAATTAATAATAGGAAACAGTTCACAGACAGCTCATTCAAGTAACATTTCGTATTGACTGCCTTTATTATTGTCAACAGAGTGCTAACTGTGATCAAGACCCACCTTAAGTCAGCGCAGAAATCTCGTGAAATGGCCGCATATCTGGCAGCGCGCTTCATCACCCGCCCAGACCTCAGAGAGAAGCACCTCCCACTTTTTATAGATCACTGCTTCCAGGTTAGTAGTAATGTAGACACACTTCATGAATGGTATAAGTGTCTGACTTCTTTGATCGGGGTTGCTGTTTGTAGTTCTCCACCATTCTTATTGTCTCCGTGTTTTACTATCATATCTCTCGCCATCGTCAATTGAGAAGGAGGGTCAGGATAATGCTGATAATGAGTGATAATAACAAAGCTGTGTTAAGATGATTAATATAAAGGTGTGAGTATCTTTTATAAATGTAAACTAGAACCATCAGTATGCCTACAGTATTTGTATGAAGGTTAACCACCCAAACTGAACACATATTTTCAGGTTTTAGAGAACACTCCAATTAGTGAGGTGATAACTTTTCACAAACTGGTGTCTGTGTGCATTGGGATGGTGATGGTGATGGTGATTTATTGTGTATAGTTATGATGTTGGAATTGAAAGCTGTTGTTGTTAGTATTGGTAATGTCATTGTTATTACTGTATTATTGTTATTATTATTGTTGTTGTTATTATTATACAGTAATTAATATTGCTGGGTATAGTTGTTGTTGTTGTTGTTACCCCAGGCTCATCTGGACACAAGCTCAGGTAGATGTCAGGAAACTGGCTACCTCAGCTGCAAAACTGAGAACATATTCTATAATTTTGCAAACATACCTGGAGACTGTAAATCAGAATAAAGTGTAGTCTTTTTGAGTAAAGAGTAACTCCAGCCAACATTTTCAGGTCCTGGAGAATACCCCTGCTACTGAAGTGGCAGGAGTCTTCCACAAACTGGGATCTTTACGTGCACTGGGCCTGATCTTCAAGCAGGGGCGTCGGGAGGAGCTGGCGGGGTGTGCTGGTGTGGTGCTGAGACGCCTCTTGGCATCAGGCGTTGCCAGTGCACCTGATACACCCGTCCGAAAGTTGGCTGTCAAACTCATTCAGCGTGTTGGTAAGTTGGTGCCAGGTTCTTTGTGTGTTGTGTTTTGCTTTTATATATTTTTGGATGCTTTTGACATTTATATTCAGCTTAGGATAGACTTTTTAAACTGTTGGGGTCAGTTACAGTCTTGATAAACTCCTGCAAAATTTGTCCTTTCTTAACATGAATAAAAGCATCTGAAATTTGTAAGATTGAAATCCAAGATACTGACATGTCATGAGGAGCTGGCAGGGTGTGCTGGTGAGGTGCTTAGATGCCTCTTGATGTCAGGAGTTTGCAAGTGCACCTGATACACTGCTCTGAGAGATGACTGTCAGATTCATTCAGTGTGTGGATTACCAGTAGTTAATTCTGTATATCCTTTTTTGTGTCTTTATGTATACTTGTTGTTGTAATCTCTTGTTTGATCATTCACATAACTGACTCAGTCATTTGACCTGACATTTACATAGCTGTGCTGTTCTGTAGGTCTTAATTACCTGATAGCTGCCCTCCCAGCTGCCTGGTTTGTGGTTACTTACCATATTCTGAGGTCTTAATGTAAGACCTCCTTTTGTTTCTTCTTAGGTCTGTCCTTTGGCACTCTGCCTTCAGCATTCTGATCCATAATGCACCACACCCACTTAGCCTCTTCTCTTTTCTCGAAATGTCCATACTATCTCAGTCATTCCAGTTGCTTCATGTCACAGTCATACTTTATACCAAACCATCCTCAGTGCTGCCATGTCCAACATGTTTTTCAAGGAGGCATTGCTTATCTGTTCATATCTAGAGCCTATCTCAGTACACAGATCTGAGGTACTGCCCACTCTTACGCACAACACGACTATTCTCACTTTCCACCACAGGGCAACCATCCACCCTGCTGACCATATCTTGTATTTCTCAAACCATACCATAAAAAGTTTCTAGAGAAGGGAAAGAAGTTGTATGCGGCTTTCATGGATTTGGAGAAAGCATATGACAGGGTGGATAGACAAGGATTGTGGAAAGTGTTGAGAATATATGGAGTAGATGAGAAGTTGTTGAATGCTGTGAAGAGTATGTACGATGGTGCGAAGGCTGCAGTGCGTGTGGATGGTGAACTAAGTGAATTTTTCTCTTTGAAAGTTGGTTTGAAACAGGGATGTGTCATGTCTCCATGGTTGTTCAATCTGTACATGGATGGGGGTAATAAAAGAGGTACAAGGTAGGGTAGTGGATGTTGGAGTGGCCCTGGTGAGAGAGGATAGTGTTTGGAAACTCCCTGTACTGTTGTTTGCAGATGATACTGTGTTGTTGAGTGAAGACGAAGGGGAGCTGCAAGGCTTGGTGGATGAGTTTGAGAGAGTGTGTAAGAAACGGAATCTAAAGGTGAATGTAGGGAAGAGTAAAGTGATGGTCTTTGAGAGAGGTGAAGTTAGTGAATGTACAGCGAGGTTGGATGGTGAGGAATTGGAAAATGTGAGTACGTTTAAGTACTTGGGTAGTGTGATGAGTAAGGATGGAGGTTTGGAGGGTGAAGTGCTTGAAAGGGTACAGCAGGGAAGAAAGGTTGCTGGTTCTTTGAAAGCAGTGATAAGAAACAGGGAAGTGAGCATGGAAGTGAAAAAGTTCCTACATGACAGTATTATGATACCAACTCTAACGTACGGAAGTGAAGCTTGGACATTGTTGGAAGGGCACAAGTCAAGAGTGAGAGCAGTGGAAATGAGTTATTTAAGAGGAGCCTGTGGAGTCACATGGAGAGACAGGCTGACGAATGAGGATATAATGGAGCGTTGTGGTGTTGATGTGGATGTGATAGGAAGTGTTATGAGGAACATACTGAGGTGGTTTGGCCATGTGGAGAGGATGGAGGGTGAAAGACTGACGAAGAGAGTGTATGTGAGTGAGGTGGAGGGGGGAAGAGGGAGGGGGAGGCCGAGGATGAGATGGAGGGATGGGGTGGAGAGGTATATGAGAGAGGGGGGTGTGAGTTGGGAGCAGGGCAGTGAAATGGCGGGGGACAGGGCGACTTGGAGGCGATTTGTTTGTGGCCACCCCAAACGGGATTGAGGCGTCTGGCAATAGATAGATAGATAGATACCATAAAAACTCACGGCCTATATTCTCTCTCCCTTTTTTTTATCCTTCATATACACAAATACTGTATTCACAAGTGCTTTTCTTCACAGGCCTAACATTCCTAAGGCCAAAAGTTGCATCGTGGCGGTACCAGCGTGGCAGCAGGAGTCTGTCCATCAACGTGCAGGGTGGGGGCGGGGCAGCAGTGGCCGGGGCGGAGACGGGACAAGCATCTGGCCACACCACAGACGAGGAAGAGGAAGTGGCAGAGGAGGTGGAGGAAGTGATTGATTGTCTCCTGCAAGGGCTTAAGGACCAGGATACTGTTGTTAGGTTAGGATAATAGTTTTGTTTATTGTTTCACTATTCTTTCATTGCTTCATCAGGCATGTAGGAACCCAGTTTGTATATACATCATCCTTGTGAAACGCATCTTGTAATCGAACAAAACCATCTAAAAATAGCAAATATTGACAGAAAAGATATGTAAAAAAAAAAATCATGGTGTCGAGCTTTGAGAGCTATGCTATTTAAACTGGTAATGCAATGATTTTAGCAAGCGTGTAATTTGGAATTTTTATAAAACATTTGTAACTGTCAGATGTGAGTGGATTTTATCCCCCATAGCAGTGATACAAGATGGGCATAGCGTTCCATCATCACCACATGCTTCCGAAACTACCATCAAGTATAGAAGGCCTTTCCACACCAGTGCACTCTGTTTTAGTAATATGGACCAATGTGATATTTACTTTATGCGTTGTGGTTACAGATGGTCGGCAGCCAAGGGTGTGGGCCGAGTAACAGGTCGACTACCCCGTGAGTTTGGTGATGAAGTTGTGGGTGCCATACTGGAGCTGTTCTCTACACGGGAGTCTGACAAGGCATGGCATGGTGGCTGTCTGGCACTGGCTGAACTGGGTTAGTATTATGTGTACACTGCTTGTATTATGACTGGCAATAGTTCGCTGACCATCCCCTGCTGGCATTGTTCTATGTTCCATATTTCTCATTTCCACCCACATCATAGAGTATCGATCCTTCTGAGAAGATCCGTGATAGTTCCTTGCCAGCATTGTGTTCTGTTTTCCATAATTCTTATTCCCTTACATATAAGAGAGTATCCTTCCTTCATTATACTCCTTTGTTATGGTATGTGCTTCATACTGCTATCATGTAAATAATGTTTCATATAACACTGTACTTCCCATACTTGCCTAAATATCCTTTTCATACCCTTTTGATATGTGCTTCATATTGCCATGACAAGAATATTTCATGTATCAGCCTCCATTACCACAGTCAACAGGGATGTGTCTGCAAACTTGATAGTGGTAGTACTCTTATGATTCACAGGTTTTGCTCACTGTCTGTTCTTACACCTGGTTTGAATAATGTGTGAATGATTATGTGGTCCATTTCGCAGGACATGTTTAATAATTCTCCCTTTATTGCGCTTTATCTTTATTTGTTTCTGGATCCTACCTCATTCTATCTCTTAGGTGAAAGTGGTGATGTTGATAATTCCCTTTCTCTTTTGCCTTTTCCTTTGTTTTTGGATTCTGCCTCACCCCATCTCGTAGGTGGGACGTAAGATAATGATATTGATGATATTTATTTTAGCTCGCCGAGGACTTCTTCTACCAGAGCGCCTACCTGCTGTGACCCCAGTACTACAGCGTGCCTTGGTGTATGATGAACTGCGTGGCCAGTGCTCTGTTGGTGCTAATATAAGGTGAGCAGCCATAAACACACCATGCATCATTCTTTCAGCTTAACTTGGCCCAGATGGATGTCCTTTTGTAGTTTAATTCAAATAGCTCAGTGGCAGAAAGAGACAATACTGTGGCTCTGCATCCTTTCCATAGCATTTCTTCTTGACTAGCATCATATTCCAGTGTCAATCTTTTGCTACAAGCCAGCATTGAAGATGGAGAGATGGTTGTTTTAGATCAAGTTAGAGTAAAAAGAGTATAGTATGAGAGCAACTGTTATACAAATCTGTCCATCTGTTTAAGTATAGCAAACATTTTAGTCCCAGATAGGTAGCCATAAAGAAATCACCTTCATATCACCCCCATCCTCTGCCATCAAGCTGCCCTGCCCTCATCTCACACCACCCTCATTCATAGACAGGCTGTTTACATTTTAATCAGAGATATGTTTCAGTATATCACAGCTTTTTCCATACAGCAGGGTTTGAAAATTTAAGGAAACTGGCAAAATCACGAATTATCTTTACATGTGGCAATGAAACCTTAATTTGCAAGTTTTCTTTATTAGAATGCAGATCTAATAGCAGAGTATACCGTCAGAATAGGCTGCTGATCATGAGGTCTTATTATATGGAAAGATGTGTAATGGAGAATGAAAGACTGACTGACTAAGAGGGTGTATGTAGGTGAAGTGGAGGGAGGGAGAGACCGAGGTTGAGGTGGAGGGATGGAGTTCAGAGGTATATGAGGGAGGGGGGAGTGAGTTAGGTGGAGGGCAGTCTAATGGTGGGTGACAGAACAAAGGAGGCGTTTTGTGTGTGGCCACCCTTTGCCGCATTAGGGCATCAGGCTATAGATAGATAGATGGTAATTCTTGTTCCTGGTGGTTTGTGTGTACAGAGATGCAGCGTGTTACCTGTGCTGGGCGTTTGCTCGTGCCTACCACCCAGACCAGATGGCACCATATGTGAAACAGCTGGCTACAGGACTCCTCATTGTTGCCCTATTTGACAGAGAGGTGAGGGATTTGTTAAACACTTGGCAATAAACCTTTTGATGATGCCTTGTTTATTTAGTTCTCACCTCTGCCAGACAGGGTGATTCAGGCAAGGAGAGAACTCACTTAGCAAAGATATTAACTCCTCAACTTTAGCCTGCAGTCCACTGGGTTCATGTCTAGCCAAACCTGGTGTCAAAATAATAATAAGAGATATGCGAGAGGTTGTGTGATGATGACAGCATGGTGTGGACTGTATTTTATGGTAGTACTGAAGCTTAGAAGGGACATAGCCTCACTGTACAGTAGTCTTGCTAGATGACTGCAACACAATACATACCCGGTACTAGACTTATTTTTCTTTTGTTATTTTATTATAATGCAAGGAAGAAAGAACCAAAGGCCAGAAGCCTGTAAGACTGTTCCTTCCAAGAAAAAACAAACACAAGGTAACAGAGAGCCAAGTTCAAGATCTGTTCATTTCAAGATGCCTAGAGACCTGAGAGTTCTTTGTGAGCTTCTTTGTATCCCCGCCACAGATTCCGTGCCGTCGTGCCGGTTCTGCAGCGTTCCAGGAGCATGTGGGTCGGCAAGGCACCTTCCCACACGGCATAGAGATACTCACGGCTGTTGACTATTATGCTGTTGGGAATCGCTCCAACGCTTTCCTCAACCTCAGTGTCCATGTTGCCAAGTGAGTTGTGACTTAACCCCTTTACTAACATGATTATTATTATTATTATTACAGTATTATTATTATTATTATTATTATTATTATTATTATTATTATTATTATTATTACTGTTACTATTACAGTACCCTCGCGTCCAACACAGTAATATTGTCATGCATGGGTCCCGTGTTGGACCAAAAACGTGTTGGACAAACAACAGAGCTTATGGGGAAAAATGAAGTATGTCAGCAACCCTACGAAAAGTCACCCTAAATACCTACCATATACCTATACATATATTGGTACTACTGTAATTATAATAAGTGGTACTGTACTGTGAATGATAACTAACCTTTTAGGATAGTGTTGGTGGGCTTGCTGGGAATGGAAGGTGATATCTGAGACTGTAGGTAGTCCTACTGGGTCCCTGAAGGATGGCTGGTGGCATCACTAGCGGGTAATGGCTGCTGCTCCTCCTCAACCTCCCTCATAAATCCTTTGAAATTCCTCTCCCCTTTCTTCTGCCTCTCGATGAATTCTAGCTTGGTGGCCTGAGGGAGGTGCCGCCGCTTCTTGGGGTTCTTAGAAGGCTTCCTAGGCATCGTGAGCAGGGTAAAATGCAGTAGCAAGGGCAGAAAATGCAGCAAGAAAAAAGCACCTTCCAATGCGAATTATGTGAATGAGTGGCGCTGTGGCGGGAGAAATTTAAACAAAACATCACGTGACAGCAGAAGCGTTTTTAATTGGGCGGCATCACGATCACGTCACGATAGCGGGCGGGGAAGGCTACTTGATCAGAAGTTTTCATTGGCTATCATCATCATGGGAATGTCCAGTATGACTGTGTTGGGCCGGGGGTGATCGTGCTAGAGGCGAACTCTGCGGATTTCGCCCACTTCTGGGAGCTCCGTCAGTGTTATGCTTACGCACCCGTTTTACAGTACTTAAATCGTATTAAATCATACTAATTTTTTGCCCTCCGTGCTGGACGCGAATCGTGCTGGACAAATGTGTGTTGGATGCGAGGGTACTGTATTATCATCCATCCATCCATCCAATTCTATGTTGCCCCATAAGGAGCTTAGGAACCTGAGGCTAGACAAATTGGTCCTGACATTTAAGATGAGAGTTTATTATTATTACAGTTCATTTATCATCATCATCATCATCATTATTATATTATTTATTTTATTTGTTTATTTTGATAATGAACAAATGCTTATGTACAGTTTGGGAAAGGTGTTTTGAAATCTAAAGCCACCAAAAATAAGACCTATACCATATTTGACAGTAATAATATCAATCTTCGTTTCATAGTGCCCATTTTTCACGATAATCAGTTTCAGAATTTGCTTATAATTTCTTCCACAAATGATTTATATCCTTCAGGTATCCAGAATACACGCAGGCGCTAATTGACCACCTGATTGAGAGAAAGGTCAACCACTGGGACTCAGCCATTAGGGAACTGGCGGCAAAAGTAAGCATAGGTTTATTTTCAGATACAGTAAAAGTCTTCCAATCTGACCACCAATAATCTGAATATCCCAATACTCCAAATTTTTCAAAGGTTTTTTTTTTTTTTTTTTTTTTTTTTTTTTTTTTTTAAATCCAAGGATTTATCTGGTTTGGACGTGCCCTTGGACTTGGATGTACTTGCTTGCAACTATTCATCTACATTTCTATGCATTTCCAATGAGTAAAACAATAACATATCATTTTAAGTGTTCATTTAATGATCATGTACATATTTCTAATGTTTCCAGAGGTCCCTGACAATAATCTGAAAAAAACAGTACCACAGTCCAAAAGACCCTTGATCCCCTGCTATTTAGCTTACAGGACTTTTACTGTGTTGTGTTTTGAAAGATTCTGATGTTTGTTATGGTGTAAAGTTGTTTAGTAATGATGTAGCACTGTGGCAATTTATTTTAGGTAGTGGGTGACAGTAATAGCCGTGCCATACAGTTTTATTCTGCTTAAAGATATATATTTGGGGTTACTTCAGTACAGTATTATATTGCGGCAAATTTTGCTCTTCAAAGGGTTATGAAATCAAAGCCACAGTATTTTCATTGCCATAAAAGACTTTGATTCATTCTTCTTCCTCCTCCTCCTTCTCTCTCTCTTCTTCCCTCAGCACTCTATTCTCTTCATTTAATTTCATGTGTTAATGCATTCTATTCTCTTCATCTAATTGCGTGTGTTAAGATCACACTGTTACACTGTGAATGAAACTAATGACAGTGTTTGTTCCCAACCCATTAGGCACTGCACAACCTAACCATGGTGGCACCCCAGTACATGAGTGAGAAAGTACTAGGTGGGCTGGTATCAGGCAGTACAGGTGCCACACTGGTTGGTCGTCATGGATCCATCCTGGCGTTGGCTCATATCCTGCATGCACTCTCAAAAGTTGCTGCTACTCAGGCTGTGCCACTCAGTACATTCATAAGTAAGCACCGTTAGTGTTTTCCTGTATCTCTGTTTCATATACAGTAACTTTTTTATGAGGGAATAAAGGTGGATGGTGCTAAGGTCTTGGTATGGAATGAGAGCATGGAAGCTACAAGAGGACTGCAGGAAGGTGTAGTTGTGTCCACATTAATGTATTGGTGTGAGCTAGCAGTTCAGTGGATTTACATTCAGGGAGGCTGCCAGAGATTGAGCAGCATGGAGAGCTACCATTAGTTGACCAAGGCCAACACACATAAGCATGTTGGACCTTTTGTAAACATGAACAACAAGCAGGGGGCTGCAATAACAAGAAATTTAATCTGCATATGCCTCTGCCTTCTCGGTTTTAATAACGTGTATAAATAAATAATTATATTGTTACAGGTGATGATGTCCTGAGTGGTGTGGTTGGCATCGTGGGCAGCCTTGAGGAACGTCAGCTGTATCGAGGGTTAGGAGGGGAGTACATGAGGCAGGCCACTGCAGTCCTTATTGAGAAGTGTGCCTTAGCTGTCCTGCCTCTGCACAACAATAGTATTCTAGGTAAGAGGATACTACTGTTTTAATTTACCTTTTGTGATGTTCAGAATTTGTTCTTTGTTAAGCAGATAATTCAGTTTTCTTGTACTTTTCATACCACAGACCTCCACATCGTCCTTTCACGGCCCTCGTATCGGCAACTTTTTTTTTTTTTTTTTTTTTTAGAACAACAACAGTATTCTCAGCGTGATGTTACAGTTTTCATATACTTTTGATGTTCATAATATATACTGATGCTACTTTATTTGCTTTTGCTGCTCTCCCTGTATGCAGCTGTAGCATTATTGTATATAAGATGAGAACATCAAGTGTGGCCCCAGAAACTTACCTCTGTCCCTTTACGTGCTCTTTCTTTTATTGCTACGTGAATAAAACACTGTGTAAGTTCTTTGAAATAGCAAAAAGTTAATTGGTATCGAGGTAAACTGCAAAATTCTGGTTCAGCATTATAAATTTGCTGCACAGTGGACCTGTTAAGATGGACATCCTTCCCATCAACTTAAGGGCTCTGTCTGTGTATCTATAGCTAGACCCCCTAATCTTGTGAGGGGTGGCCACAAACAACTCCCCTCCATGTTACCTTGTCCCTTGCCTTTTTGCTGCCCTCCCCCCCACCTTGCACCCCTCTCTCTCTTATATCTCTACTCCATCCCCCCATCTCAACCCCTGTCTTACTGTACTATATAATTTTTTGCAGAGGTGTGGCATGGTTTGTTAGAAGACTGCATGGTGTACGCTGAGGAAAACATTCGTGCTGCGGCTCTGGAGGCGATAGCACCCCTGTGGGCCACGTATTACCAGCCAGATGGTGAGAAGAAACTGCAGTGGAGAGATGCCCTTATTACCAGATACACCAAAGCACTCACCACTGATAAGGAGATACAGAGCCTGGGATTTGCTGCTGCTTTAGGTTAGTTGAGTCATACAGCCATGTGGAGAGTGAGAGACTGATGAGGAGAGTGTATGTGAGTAAGTTGGAGGGAGGGAGAGGAAGGGCGAGGCCAAGGATGAGATGGAGGAATGGAGTGGAGAGGTGTATGAGAGAGGGGGGGTGTGAGCTGGGAGCAGGGCAGTGAAATGGCGGGGGGAAAGGGCGACATGGAGGCGATTTGTTTGTGGCCACCCCTTATGGGATTAAGGCGTCTGGCAATAGATAGATAGATAGGGTATAATATTGCTTAGTGGTTGAATTGGTTAAAGCATTCCAACCACATGTAACTCACAAGGGTATAAGTCTGATGGACGGTTTAACATATATTCCTCCTCTTTTTCCACAGGCTGCCTCCCACGTTCATTAGCTTGCGGCAAGTTCGACCAGGTGTTGCCGGCGCTGTTGTCTGCCACCGAGATCAGACCCGAGACCGCCAGCTGGGCCCAGACGCGTAAACAGGCCATCACATCCACACTCGCCCTTACCACAACACTTGGCATCAAGAAAGGTGGAAAAGGTATGATAATCGTAAAAGAATGGTAGCGGCCAGTCCCATAATATCCCCTTCAAGGTGTTGGGGCCCAAGGCTAAGCTACTGTAGTCCTGTATTTTCAAGGGTAGGTAACCAGCCCTCTTCCCATGGTGGCATGTGATCAGAAAACCTCCAGTTGCCTTTTGGGGATGGAATTTACGTAAGTCTGCACAGTCCTTTGTTGTTACTCAGCCAGAATCTTATGTTGTAACCAGTCATTTCATCCATCCATCCAGTCAATCTCTGTTTTGTCCCACCAGCATGGTAACGAGCAACACAGATACCACTCTTCGACAGGAAACAGTCACACATTCCACATTTTTTTTTTTTTTTTTTTTTTTTTTAAGTCTAGCAGCTGTAGAGAAGTAATTAGCTAGTTTTGGCACTTCATAGCTTCTGGTCCATAGGAAACATTAGCTGTAGATGGCCAGCCTTATATGGTGATGTACTTTATTTACAGGGAACGAGTCTGTGTGTGAGAGAAATCTGGCCACGATATACCAAGCCCTTTTGGCCGCTTTGGATGACTACACGATGGACAGACGAGGCGACATAGGAGCCTGGGTCAGAGAAGCAGCACTCACAGCCCTGAGTGTGAGTTGTGGGGATCTGGTTTAAATCTTTAGTTTATTTATTATGGACGTTTGGAGGGTGACATGCTTGAAAGGGTACAGCAGGGAAGAAAGGTTGCTGGTTCCTTGAAAGCAGTGATAAGAAACAGGGAAGTGAGCATGGAAGTGAAAAAGTTACTACATGACAGTATTGTGATACCAACTCTAACGTATGGAAGTGAAGCTTGGACGTTGTCGGAAGGACACAAGTCAAGAGTGAGAGCAATGGAAATGAGTTATTTAAGAGGAGCCCGTGGAGTCACATGGAGAGACAGGCTGACGAATGAGGATATAAAGGAGCGTTGTGGTGTGGATGTGGATGTGATAGGAAGCGTTATGAGGAACACACTGAGGTGGTTTGGCCATGTGGAGAGGATGGAGGGTGAGAGACTGACGAAGAGAGTGTATGTGAGTGAGGTGGAGGGGGGAAGAGGGAGGGGGAGGCCGAGGATGAGATGGAGGGATGGGGTGGAGAGGTATATGAGAGAGGGGAGTGTGAGTTGGGAGCAGGGCAGTGAAATGGCGGGGGACAGGGCGATGTGAAGGCGATTTGTTTGTGGCCACCCCAAATGGGATTGAGGCATTTGGCAATAGATAGATAGATAGATTTATTTATCAAAAGGAGCTCCTACCTCATCCTAGGGTACGGTGAGGAGCAGCAGCGTCCAGATTAATTTATTTATTTTCGCTCTCTGAACCCTACCTCATCACATTCCTAGGTGAGAAAAGAGGTCTGGGTGGTGATGATGATGATGATTTGTACACTTTCTGGTGCAGGAGAGGGACACCTTCATGTAGTGGCGCTGATGTAACCAGGCGGCTCCACTGCCTGATAATACAAACGTTCCTCATCTGCTTCCCTGTTCTCCCAGAAAAGGATGGTGGACTGTAGAAGAGGGACAGCTTTGGCCTGCAGTCCACTAGGTTCACATTCTCAGGGTACAACGTCTAGTACTGTACGTTTACCTCTCTCTTCCTCCCTTGCTGTCCATTTTTGCGTGTTCCTCTCCTTCACCCTATCTTCACCTCTCTCACTCACTCCCCCTCTTCCCTCCTCTCCCACTATGAGAGAGAGAGTGAAGGAGAGGATTAGTGAGGGATAAAACATGTTAAAACCTAACAGTATTTCCTTTTTCTCAGACAATAACGGTTGCTGTGGTCAAGGAAGATGCTAGTCTACTCTCAAAGGAAATTGTTGAAGAAATGATGTCCCGAATTTGCCAGCAAGCAGTTGAAAGGATTGATAGGACACGCAAGGTGGCCGGATCAACATTCACCACTCTCTTGTATAGGTAGGAATTAATGTGACCCTCATTTGTCGTCCTTTTGTGTGTGTGTGGCATTTGATTAGTTTTTCATTCTGTCAAGTTTATTTTGGCTTTCTGGACCTTACCTTACCTTGTTCTAGAGTGGAAAGAGAAGTCTGGATGATGATGATTGTGATGTGGTTGGTAGTGGTGGGTAGGTTGATGGGTGCATGTGTGAATGGTTGGATCTGTGCTTGTGTGCATGTTTGGAGAGATTTATTAAGATAACAGTAACGGGAGGGCCAGATGCTTAGTGTCAGTATTGATCTTAGTCCCTTAAGCCTTTGAGCCTATGATAGATTATTCACCCACTGTCCTGGGATACAAGGTCACTGTATCATCCAGGTTACCAGTTACCTTCACTGAGTGTTTCCCTTGGTACTTATATTATTTTTCAACCCACAAAGGGTGAATGGACTCCTTAGGCTGTGTCCACACCAAATGCATGCTTGCACAGGTGGGTGCTGGTGGGGGTTTTGCCTCACTGATACCCATACAGGTGGTCACACTGGACATGGGCAGGTGCAGATAAGAACATCTCTGGGCTACAGTGATGCTGAACTCCAGTCTGTGCCAGGAAGTATTTGGTGTGGAAGTGGCCTTGGTTGAGTGGGGCACCAGCTGCCTGCACCAGGATTACAACCCTGGCACTATTGGGCTGGCAGTGTTGTAACCAGCAGTGCCAACAACTCAGTCACTGTAGCCTGTTATTTTTGCACCCACAGCTCCCCACGCTTACCTCACATCCCATGCCTGGAAGCGGTAGAGAAGATTTTCCCACGTGATGTGTGTGAGAGTATTAACTGGGCATCAGAGCGTTCCACATTCCACCTATTTGTCCAGCTGCTTGACCTTCCTCCATACCGAACCAGAGTTCTCCTCGGCGTCCTGTACTCTGCTGGGGGAATATCGGCCAACTTGGTAAGCAGGGAGTCATTCTGCTTGTACAGTAAATCACCTGCACTTTATGAGTAAAGGTTGCACTCCATAATTTCCAAGTTTTCATAAAATCAGTCCATTTTCCAGTCCCTTTTTTTTTTTTTTTTTTCCCATCAGGAGTGTAGGAACCCAGGGCTAGGCTGGTCAGTCTTGACATTTAAGGCAAGGGTAACCAGCTTCACATATCCATGAGTGGCATTATGTGAGCAATAAACCTCAACTTCCCCTCAGATATGGACCCTTACAGGTTCAGTCTGGTTGGAGCACCTTACTTGGCATTTCTTCATAACATTACTATTAGAAACTGGATTAAACTGGTGAATGAACTGTATATATGAGCAGTTTATTGCTACGTACTTTAGCCTGAATATAATGTCTGTGTCATGAAAGTGTAAAGGAAGTTGCCCTGATAGTTATTCATAATCTGTTGGCAATAATGACCTTGAATAAAGAATGCTTATTAATAAACTTGAATGGAGATAGCTTATGCCAGGAACGTACTGTATGTGCATTTCATTTGTATATGGGTATAGATTGTCGTGTATATGTATGTATGTAACAGTAATATTCATACACCCTCAAACAGTCACGTTACACCAGTGAGGCACTACACGGATACTTAAATGCCCGTGTGGATAAGCCTGAGTTGCTACACTGCTTCTGGGAGACCATACTGAAGTTGTTTGCAGATCACCAGAAGGTTGACAGAATCACTCTCCCACTGATCAAGACTTTGGGTGATCTCCTCAGTTCATCAGCTGTTTTGGATACAGTAAGTACATATCATTGTTTTGTTGTGTTCAAGGAGAGGTAGGGGATATGTGGAAGGCAGGGGGGTATGTGTTTAAGGAGAGGTAGGGGTGTGTGGAAGGCAGGGGGGTATGTGTTTAAGGAGAGGTAGGGGATGTGTGGAAGACGAGAGTAATTACACATATAGTTGGTATGTTTTCATCTGAGGAAACTGGGGCACTCATAGCTTGAATACTAAGCTTACATGAAATTCAGTGAGCCTTGAGGTAGGAATGAGTCTTTCAGGTTACTAGTCAAATCAGCCTTTCAGTCTAACTACATTTGGCTGTCAACTGAGCTGGGAGGAGTTAGGGACCATTGTCAAGTGAAAATAAACTGACTGCAGCTGCATTTGGTACTTAGTTTAGCTCCCAGAGAACGTACCCTGGCCTGTCTCAGTATGGGGATTCTGTAAGAGGATGCATGGTGGTGGAGAGTCTCTTTAGCTGACAGTAGTACAGGTATAAAAGTCTGTGTCACTTATACTTAACAATACTACAAGTCTGTGCCACTTATACTTAACAATACTGCAGGTCTGTGCCACTTATACTTAACAATACTATAAGTCTGTACCACTTATACTTAACAATACTACAGGTCTGTGCCACTTATACTTAACAATACAACAGGTCTGTGTCACTTATACTTAACAATACAACAGGTCTGTGTCACTTATACTTAACAATACTACAGGTCTGTGTCACTTATATTTAACAATACTACAGGTCTTTGCCACTTATACTTAACAATACTACAGGTCTTTGCCACTTATACATAACAATACTGTAGGTCTTTGCCACTTATACTTAACAATACTACAGGTCTTTGCCACTTATACTTAACAATACTACAGGTCTTTGCCACTTATACTTAACAATACTACAGGTCTGTGTCACTTATACTTAACAATACAACAGGTCTGTGTCACTTATACTTAACGTTTGTCATAGATCCTAGAGGGTGATGATACGGCCACAGGTCAGCTGATATCACTGCTGCGGAAGGAGAGTGCGCGGTGCAGTGACTACCACAAACTCGCCGCGGTTATCACGGTGCTGTGTGAGTTGTTGCGTCTGGCCACACCCACCACCACCAAAGCCGTCCTGACTCAGCTGTCCCTCTTCCTAGGCTATCAGGTGAGGGATAATACCTGCCTATAGCTTTTTACCTTCTCTCCCCCCCTCTTTTTTCTCTCTCTCTCTCTCTCTCTCTCTCTTTTTACAGTATCAAACTTCATTATTTTCATGGCAAGTCAGTTCATACTTTATAGCTGGTAATTTTTTTTCTTGTTTTTTTCTATGTTTAATGCATTTGAAGTTATTTTACTGTTGAACTGAAATAAGAGGGAGAAGGGGTGGTGGAAAAAAATTGTCAGGTTAGAAATTAGACGAGTTGCTGGATGAAATCAGTGATATATGCACATTTATTAAACCTCTGAGTTTATTTATTTACTTATTCGTGAGTCAGGATAAGAGATTTTTTTTGGAATTGAGAACATAACTGTAGTCTTCATTAACCTTTCCATTTCTTGGTGGCTCTACTAAGATGAATAAAATTGTTTGATAATAGCGAGAATTAAACACAGAATGCGTCATTGCGTTCAAGGGGTTAAGTATGGTGGCTTACGTTCAGCAGCGTTAAAATGGATTATGTCTAGCAGTACTACAGTGGATTATGTGTGACATTGTTATAATCAGCTGTGTCTATTTAACTGTTATATTTTCTATGGCCAGTATCCAAAGGTACGAGCAGTTACCGCCACCAGCCTGCTGACAGCACTGCAGGACTACAGTGACCAGGACATTGTGCCAGAGGAGAGTGTGGAGGAGGTGACCAACATTCTGGAGGAGACAGAGTGGATGAACAACCTGGAGGAGGCCAGGAATCAGCGCAACCGCATCTGTGTGTTAGCTGGGATCTCACCACCACAGCCGAAGAAGAAATAGAGTAACAGTAAGCTCCCTCTAGGTCAGATTTTATACTCTTTATGGATATGATGGGGCAATTACTCATCTCTGCTTCATTACCAACAGAAAATACAGCTCACAGACAGTCCATGATCTCACCACCGCAGCCTAAAAAGAAACAGAGTAACAGTAAGCTCCCTCTCGGTCAGATTATACACTTCTCACAGATATATGGCCATTACTTGTCTGTGCTTCAGTACCAACACAAAATACAGCTCACACACGCTCAGTATCTCACTACCACAGCCTAAAAAGAAATAGAGTAACAGTAACTTCCCTTTAGGTCACATTAAAAACTCAAGAAATTTGATGGTGCTGTTACTCTTCTCTACTTCAGTGCTGGAGAGGGACGCCTTGCACAATGGCACTGATATAACAAGGAGACTCCACTGTCTGGTTATGCAAAAGTCTCTCCCTCTCCCTATCCCTATCCCTCACAAGGAGAATGGTGGACTTAAGGAGAAAGGCAACTTCAGCCTGTAGTTTGCAAGGTTCACATTCAGATAAGCCTAAGAGCAGAGTAATAATAACAACAGCTCATTACTACAACTCACAACACACAATGTCCTCACTGTACTGCATCCCTTCGCATCACAGCACACTCACCTTCAGCATTTCTCAGTTTCATAGCACCAAACTCTTCTCTATTTATCACCAGAAAAAATACAGCTCACAAACAATTCACAGTGCCCTTAGTTTAAAATGCAGTACCTCACACCACAACTCACATACAAGTACTCACCTCATACACCTCCCCTTCACAAAACAGACAAACCTTCAACATAACCTGCACATACTGTAACATCTCTGGGAGCTTCTGGCTAAAGAGGTTGAGTTCCTACAGTCCACTTGTTCACATCCACATGAATCTTGGACCACAAAATCAACATTACTCATAGGCCACTTGTTTGCAGGTAAGGAGCGCCACATATCCCTTAATTTATAGGTCTACGCTCTTTTCATCAGTTTATAAAAAGCATTTGGGTGTGTGCCTGGATAACAGTTAGTCATTTGTGCTTTACCTAGCTTGTATTTTCATGAAGTTTCTTATTGTTTATATTCTCTTTGATGAAAAGTAGATGCAGGAGAGGGATGCCTTCATGTGGTGGCACTAATATGGCTACTTAGTTTCACTGCCTGGTTATGCGAATGTCCCTCACTTCCCTTCCTCTCTCCGGAAAGAAACATGGTGAACTGCAGGACAGCTTCAACCTGTAGACCACTGAGTTTATATCAGATGAGCCTGGGCCCACAACAGCATCAATAACAACAGCAGCAAACCAGTGACTATACTCTTTTTACCGTAACTTGGCCCAAAATTGCTCTCTCTCCTCCCATTGCGATCGCCACCTTGAATGCTGAGTCGTAACAATAGATGAACTAGAATATGATGCTGGTCAAGAAGTGCTGTGGAAAGAATGTAGAGTTCTAGTACTGTCTTTTTCAACCATTGAGCTACATGAAAAAAAGCTGCAAAAGGACGAAAAGCTGGGCCAAGTTAGAGTAAAAAGAGTATGATAAATGGTTTCCTGTACTTGACACTCAGTGCAGACTCAGGTTTGTTATTGCTTTTGCTGTATTCTTTAGGATGGATAGTCTGGCTGAAGGAGAGTGACCTGAACTGTATTTGGCTGTCTGTTGTTTTGTTATTATTTTTTTCGTGGAGGGAACAATCTTATGGGCTTCTGGCCTTTGATTTCTTCTTCCTTGTATTAAGAAAATGTAAGAGAATGTAACCAAAATTCTTGTGATCGTAGACTAACCACTATCTGTGCCTTGATGGGTGTTGTACAAGGCAGATTTAGCATTTTGTAGTTTAATATAGTAATGGCACATGACTCTGAGGTTGTCATTATCGTACCTTAGCAACCTAGCAAGTGTGTCTGATTTCGTGTCATACACGAATCATATTATGCACGAATATGTTATACACGAATACAGGTACCGTACAGTATTATTATACACGAACATATGGTACACTAATCACTTGTGTCTCATGTTATACACGAAATGGGATGCACTTTTGAATGGTAGGTTGCCAGGGTACGATAATGACAGCCTCAGAGTTGTGCGCCGCAACTGTAGTAGGTCACTTATGTAGCGTAGTATTTTTAGCCTATATTTTAGCACTTCATCACTGCTGTGTATTATAACATTGAGATCATGTGTATTTATCAGTTCCATCATATTAGAATTAGAAATATTACAAGACTTTTATTTGTCCTTGACAGTGGTAGACTAACTATATTCCTCAGTAATTGCATTGATGGGAGTAAATGGGAGTATTGTAATGGACTAATCACAAGTATAAATCTTTTCACTTTAACTTGGCCTAAAATTACTATCTCTCCATCTTGAATGTTGAGTTGTAACAACAGATCAACACTAGAATATGGTGCTAGTCATGAAGAAGTGCTGTGGAATTGATGTTCAGCCATAATTTCTTTTTCTGTCATTGTGAAAAAGCCCGCAAAAGGACAAAAATCTTCATCTATACCCTGTTTACCTTAACTTGGCCCAGATTTTCATCCTTTTGCAGCTTATTTCATCCTCTCCCTAGCACTTTTTTGTGACAGGCACCATATTCCAGTGTAAATCCATTGCTATGTCTCAGCATTCAAGATGGAAATTTTAGGCCAAGTTAGAGTAATAAGAGTATAGTTAAAGTAAATAAACCATAGAAGTGAGTAAATAAGTCTTCAGGTAATGGATTATCACAGGTAGGTCATAGTGTGTTGTAACTTGTCTTTCACCTTCTCCAGGGGGTTTGGAGAATAAAGGTGGTAATAATTTCCAAACACCTCCTCCTTAGTGATTTATCTTGCATATACAGTAAAACCTCACTATAATGGATTGATTGTGGCCCAAGCCATTCCAAAAAAGGTGAAATTCCGATAAAAGCGACATCCAAATTTCCCCTTGCTAACCTGGACATTTTCGGATGTATCAGACATTAGTCAGGATCACACCAGCGGTTTTTAAACTGTTTTTCACTACCGTTGCAGTACTGTACTGTATTATACATTCACTACAATAATCAAATGGTATAATATATATAATAATACTGTACTGTACTGTACACTGATAAACATGTCTTTTCATCCATCCATCATCCAATCCTAAGTTGCCCCATTAGGAGCGAAGGAAACATGTCTTTTATTTACCTTATTGTGGTGAACATAGCTGAAGTGGTCAGGCAGTCTGGACTGCTTCTGGCTTTATCGGACTTTTTCCGATATACAGTATAAGAATTTAGTCTGGTAGATCCTCGATTCCAATAAAAATTAATTCCATTCTGTTGAAGTCCGTTGTATCAAGGTTTTACTTTGTGATGTGATGATGATGATGGTGATGTGTATTGAAAATCAGTAAAGACTATATGAAGACTTTATAATTTACCGTAATGATTAACTCTGACTGGTAGCTGTGAAGAGCAGAATACATGGAAAGTGTGTGTGTGTGTGGGGTGGAGTCAGGATTCCAGGGGCTTGAATAGTGAGTGAATGAGTGTGTGGCCCATTTAATTGGTCAGACTTTGGTTAGTTCTCATTCTGCTGGTTTTTCCCTTGCTCTCTGCACCCTACCACACACCATTCTTAGGTGGGAAAATAGGTCTGGATGATGATGATGACAGTGATGATGATGATAATGATGACAGTGATGATGATAATGATGACAGTGGTGATGATAATGATGATGACAACTGGGTACAGTATATATAAAAATAATCATTAATTATCTCCGTTTCATCCATTTCGCCCTTGTTCAGTGAGATTGAAAATATGTCTGTCTAGTGTTGATATTTCAGATGAGCATAGTCACGTTGATACAATGTTTGGAAGTAAGAGATATACAGTGAGTTGAGTGTTGTCGTAAAGTCCAGAGCCATCGTATGTGATGTATAACAACATTCAGTGTGTAGTGTAACTCTGAAGCATTGCAGGTTAGGTGTATTGTCTGCCTGTAGCACAGTATTTAGATGAGTGAGGCTGGTCACTCTCGTCTTAAATGTCAGGACCAACTTGCCTACCCCCGGACTCCTGTGCTTCTCATGGGGCAACACAGATTTAGATGATGATGATGAGAAACAATTTAGTGTTAGGGTAGGAGTGGAGTATAGGAGTATTTAGGCCACATTATAAGTCTGAAGCATTGCTAGTTTAGTATATCGTAACTCTAAAGTGTTGCAAGTTTAGTGTAGTCTGTTTAAATTATTATATAAAGAAATTAAAGGTGTAGCATTGATTTAGTGGTATAATAAACTTTCAAGTCTTGCTAAGTGCAGTATAGCAACATTTAGGTCTTACCATAAGTCTGAAGCATTGCAAATTTAGCGTATTGTAAGTCGGAAGTATTGCAAGTTTAACGTGTTGTCTGTTTAGATTACTATACAGTATATAGGAGTGGTAGGTGAAGGTATAGCATTGATTTAGTGGTTCGCTAAAGTTTAAAGTGTTGTTAAGTGGAGTATAGCAGTATTTAGGCCATATCATGAGTCTCAAGCATTGCAAATTTAGCGTCTCGTCCGTCTAAGGTATCATACTTCGAGGTTGAGGTGCTACTAAATAAAACAGTATTTTGGAAATGTATTAAACTATATTTCCTGCATTTATCTCCAGTGCTGTTAACACCAGATTTGTACAAAAGATATATCAGCACCTTGTTATAGTCACACACTTCAACATGGATATAATCAGAAAATAGTTCTTTGACAGTAAAAAATATACTCACAGAGTAGACACCTATCTGACCCCATGACTGAGATGTATTTGGTTATTCTTGCTGTCTTCAAATGGTTTTATGTAGCTTTGTATAAGTTGTTGCTGCCTACCCTCAGTGTGTCTGCCAGAAGTGGACCCATCAGCCTTTGTGGGACTCTCGTACAGGTACAGTACAGTACACATACAACATAGGGATCTGGTGTTCCCCTGTGGTAGAAAGCACCTCACCAGGGTAGGATCAGGGTCCTTCCCAAGGTGAGGCACAGGGAAATATGGAGAAGTCTGGCTTTTAGTTCTACCTAGGGAGCACAATGCCATCAAGTTTTGGTTCCTTGTCAGCGCCCGTAGCTTTGAGACTTTTTAAACTGGAGAGGGTAAATATAGCCTAAAAAATTCCTTCAGTACTATAGTCTGTTCATTTTAACTAGGCATAAAATTGCAGTCTCTTGAATGTTCAGCTGACATTAACACTAGAGTATGATACTAGTCACTAAGGTCTGTGTAAAGGATGCTGCGCCACCGTACTGTCATATTCTACTGCTGAGGTATGGGAACTGAGCTGCAAAACAATGAAAATGTTAAGATGAATGAACTACAGGGGTAAACAAAAACAGTCCGATCATAGTCTAGGTAGAATGGAGACATCATAATAAACAGAGCTAAAGATATACTAGCACTTTACAATATAACAATCATACTCACATGGACATATATTTGTTGCAAAAAAATTCTTTGATAGTAAAACATATATTGGCACAGCAGAGACACGTATCTAATTGCTGTATAATATTACTATGTACACTACCTGTATATCTATTACAAAATATTTCCTTCATAGTAAAAATAATTGGCACAACAAAGACATGTAATTCTTTGTATAGTATTTTCTGTTTCATATTTACTACCGACAGACAAATCTATTCAGTATCTGTGCTCCAGTTCAGAAAGTCTCTCCCAGGCTACATAAAACTGTCTCATAGCAGCAAGATTAAACCACAAACATCCTCTGGCTTTACGGGGTCAACAAACAGTAACAGAATCACTCAGTAAAAAACAGCTCTTTGATAGTAAAAAATATGCTTGTAAAATCGACACATATCAACTAGTTACATTTACTTGGGTGATGTATTTTCTTTTTAATTCATCCTGCCTACAGTCAAAAATTTTCCAACTTGGGACAGACCTATAGAAGTGAAGGGGTTAATGAAGGCTTTATGTACCTCCTCCTGTTCAAACTCTCCATCTGTCTATAGCCAGACACCTTAATCCCATAAGAGGTGGCCACAAACAACTCACCTTCACGTCACCTGTCCCATGCCATATTGCTAACATTTACACCTACCCCCCTCTCTCATATACCACTCCACTCCATCCCTCCATCTCATCCTAGGTCTCCCCCTCATATACCTCCCCACACCATCCTGCCATCTCTTCCTCAGTCTCTCCCTCTCTGATATACCTCTCCACTCCATCCTGCCATCTCATCCTCAGTCTCCCCTTCTCTCATATACCTCCCCACTCCATCCCGCCATCTCATCCTCAGTCTCTAGCTCTCTCATATACTCTATTTCTATCCACTCCATCCCTCCACCTCATCCTTGGTCTCCCCCTCTCACATTTCTAACCACTCCATTTCTCCATCTCAGCTTTGGCTTACCTCTTGTATATCTGTCCACTCCATCCCTCCATCTCATCCTCAGTCTCTCCCTGCACCTCACTCATATACACTCTTCTAGTCAGTCTCTTGTTCTCCCTCCTCTCTACATAGCTAACCAGCACACACTTTAAATGCCAGGCAGGATTTAAGATATATTAAGTCCTTATTTGATCTTGGGTGTGTGTTGGAAATTACCACAACTGACAAATTAATTTTATAAGTAACACAGGAACTTCAACAGGTAAATTTTCTACGATTAGCTGTGGACTTAACAGCAAAGAAGGAACATTTAAAACATATATATATAAATGACAAATTCACATCCATAAAAATACATCATCATCATCATCATCCAGACCTCCTTTCCCACCCTACGGCAGGGTGAGGTGTAGCAATGTCCAGACAGCTCAAATTTGCCCAATTCAATGGGCCACGCTTCCATTCACTCACCATTCAAGCTTCCAGAATCCTGGCTCTATCGGTTATGCCAAAAGCATTCACCACATTTTGTAGCTTCACATAAACGTATCCAATTGGGTCAATCCGGACGCTTCCATGTTAAAAAGGGTGCCAAATCCCTGATCGTGCACTTCTCACAACATGCATCAGCCAGCTCGATCTCTTGTCAGCTCCCTAGCCTCACCGACTTCCAAACCTCTCTTCCTAACACACTTACCCACCATATCCCTCCACCTTCTCCTTGGCCTTTAAAAATAAAGAAACATGAAACTAAACACTAGGGTGAAAGAAGACTATGGTGTAGGTGTCAAATAATACATAATATAAAAATAGGTAGACAAAACACATACAGCATATACAGAGAAAAATCTATCTATCTATCTATCTATTTATTTTCTGCATCAAAATATGAACACTGTAACATGTGTAGGTGTGAAACAATAATAAAAATAAGTGGATATAAAACACAATACAGTATACCAACTATCTGTAGTCAGACGCCATAATCTCATAAAGGGTGGATGTTGGTTTTTGAGCTTGTTGTTTTATGGGGAGGGGCACTAACCCCTCTGCCAACCCACCTGCCGACACATAGGGAACATATATGGGTTGGTTATACCACCCAGCATTGTCCAGTATACACAGAGATATATTACATCAAAATACTAAAATCGTAACTTTCAAACCAGCATACATACATTGTCAGTTCAAATTAATCTAAAATACAAAATGTGAAACTTACTCTCAGGTGAAATTAAACATATGAGGAATTAATCTTATTTTGATTGAGAGAGATCAGAGAAACAGCTTAACATGGTATTTAATGGTTATGTTGATAGAAATTTAAGAGAGGATATGCAAGTATGAGATGCAGTGGTCCTGTTGTAGTTTAATTCACTCTAATATCACCATACTCTGCAAAAAATACATACACCATACTCTGCATAAAGTACATACAAAACAGTCTAAGCCAGTCATATTCAAAAATAAATCTCTAAGGTAAAAGTGTTAGGAATTTAGCTCCTTCAATTTGATGTGTCCTAAACACATCAAAAAAATAAATATTCTTAGTTTACTCCAGATATTTTGCTTAGGTGAAATATATCAATGTAAAGGGTCATACATAGACTTCAGTACCCTCCTTCACAATTATATGTCCCTCCTGCCACTGATAAAATTGTTTTTAGCCTGATTACAACGGGAAGTGTGGATTTCTAGTGACTGCACAGTGCCACCATGTGTAGGCTTCCCTTAAGTGCCTGTCTGTACTATGTAATTAAGTACTTTGTAGACTACAGTAACAATATCACATACTATACACTCAGTCCACACTATCTGTCCATAGCCAGATGCCTTAATCCCACAAGGGGTGGCCACAAACAAATTGCCTCCATGTCGCCCTGTCCCTTGCCATTTCACTGCCCTCCCCCCAGTGTATACCCCCTTCTCTCATATACCTCTCCACTCTAACTTGGCCTAAAACTCCCATTTTTCCATCCTAAATGTTGAGCTGTAACAATAGATTATCACTAGAATATGTTACTAATCACGAAGAAGTGCTGTGGATAGGATGTAGAGCCACTGCACTGCCTACATGAAATAAGCTGCAAAAGGATGAAAATCTGTGCCAAGTTGAGGTAGATAAATAATAGGAATAATATCACCGTAGCCTTTAAAATATATAAACAGATTGAGCAAGATAAAATGGGAAGAACAATGAGGGAGTGGAAAATATCTGAGGTAATATCATGGACTTATAATGCTGATATGTATACTGGGAATACATGCAAGGTAATTATACACAATTGTAAAGTATAGTTATCATCATCATCAGTCGTCTTCCTGTTCATAATCATCATCGTCATCGTCAACATCAATTATCGTCATCGTCATCAGTCTTCTTCCTCTTCATAATCATCATCAGTCACCACCACCATCAACATCAATTATCATCATCATCAGTCCTCTTCCTCTTCATAATCATCATCATCACCACCACCACCATCATCATCATCATCAGTTATCATCTTCATCAACAGTCCTCTTTCTCTTCATAATCATCATCAATATCAGTCTTCTTCCTTCTCTTCATCATCAGTAATCATAATCATCCAAACTAGGGTGAGGTAGGATCCAGACCCCCCTCCCCCCCAAAAAAAAAAGCAATACAGGAATAAAGCAAACACTTTATTGTCCGAGTGGATGAGTAAATTCCTTGAGTGTGCTGTCAGTGTTTATTTCACCCATCCTGTTACTAGATAATTAATTCAAGTTAGGAATATCTAGAACTGAAAGGGTTAGTGAAAGTATTCTAACTCCCTCTAGCTTAAAATGTCTTGCCTAAGTTAAAAAGGACTGTTTGGAAAGAAGTGAAAAAATTAAATGTTTCATGACGGTATAGGTTAACCCCTACGCGCCGGTTGATGTGTATAGCTGTCATGATTTTGGGCACGGAGCAACGCCGGTTGATGTGTATAGCCACAAGCATCTGCCTGCCACCCTTTGAACTTTAACTTATCCTTACTCGTTGACGGGACCACCTGGAGACGAAGGGATACTCTCATTTGAAAGAGGAAGAGTTGGTGAGTCATTTGTATCTAATTTTTTCTCTAGCTGATATAGTCTGGCAGATATCAAGGTTTGAAGTAAGGGTATTTTTTCGAAAAAATGGAAATCTCCCGTAGGGAGGAGCGTGCGACATAGGAAAACCCCCCGGCGTGTATGAGTTAATGAGGACTGACGTTAGGTGAGAGACTGGTTATTTTATTCGAGAAAGATTTCTTTAACTACAACAGATATAATGCACCAGTTACCTGTCTCTTTAACAATCAGATCACCATGTATTTCTCCTTCCTAAGAATGGAGTGAGATTATTATTTTTTGCACCCATAAAAAAAAAAAAAAATGCAAGAAATATATAACTACAAAAGATATATTAACTCCATGCCAACTTTTTTTCATGACTTACAATGGAGTGAGACTATTTTGCAGTGCTGAAAAATCCTGCTCAGTCTTGGTATAAAAATATATATGAATAACACTGTACAAAATATCACGGTTGAGGGATGTGTGAGGTTGTGATGGAAACGAGTCCAACTGGAGAGGAAGACTGGTAGGGTGGATGCTACACTGCTCTTGACTCACTGCCAATACTCCCTGCAAAGTGGATGGATAGTTAGGATAGTAGAGAGATATATCACTGTCATCGTCACTGTCTTTATCATCGTCATCGTCATTGTTGTTGTCGTCATCATCATCATTGTCAACTGGAGAGGAAGACTGGTAGGGTGGATGCTACACTGCTCTTGACTCACTGCCAATACTCCCTGCAAAGTGGATGGATAGTTAGGATAGTAGAGAGATATATCACTGTCATCGTCACTGTCTTTATCATCGTCATCGTCATTGTTGTTGTCGTCATCATCATCATTGTCATCATCATTATCATCATCATCATCCTGACCCATTTCCCTACCTAGAGTGAGGTAGCATCATGAAACAAAAGATCACCACCACAGCCGCTGTCATCATCATCATCATCATCATCATCATCCTAACCCTAATGATGGAGTGAAACAGGATCTAGAAACAAGAAGATCAAAGGCACTTTAGAACCATCAAAAGCTTGTCTATTGAAATGGGCCTCGCAGTCATTCAAGCCTTCACAGTTCTGGAAAAAAAAAGAAAAGACATCCTGGACTGAGATCATTGCACTTAATTCATGGTATCTCCAGTCGAATTTTGTTTTTATTTTCACTGCTTTATTATGTATTTATGTATATTTCCATTCTTTAGATTCTTACAGCTTTTGCTCCTCTTGTTTGTATCTTCCATGTTTAGATTAACACAGTCTTGTCTTCTATTCTTTTTTTTCTTTTTTGTATTTTTTCCATGTTTAGATTCTTCAGCTTTCTTTTGATTTTTTCCCATGGTTATTAAATGTAGCGAAAGTTCTTAGTCAAACACAAATACAGTATAATGTTAATGTGGATGAACTGTTTGCTAATTATGCTCAGGAGACTTCTTGCTGGGCAGAGATGATGGTGCAGGTGTTTTAGGTGCCCTTGAGTGATGTTGCTTATCATCATTATCATCTGATACATTGCTCACTATAGTAAAACTCTACTGGAGGTATCAGTAATGCAGCAACTCTCAGCCTGCACTGACCTCACATACCTCTCATTCTTCATCACATGAACATCCTTTCCAGTTTGTAGTCTATCTGTCCGTTTCAGTTTGTAGCTCGTCTCTGTCCATTTCAACGTCCTTTCCAGCCTGTAGTTCATCTCGCTCTTTCTTTGCTGTTGTTTTTGTTGCCCATTGATGTCACTCTTTTTTACCTCTATCTTGTTGCCAAATGGCCTTGTGGCTTGACTCAAGGATGTTCAGTCAGTCATTACCTCTCTTACTCTCTTATTCACTCATCTTCATATTCTTTCTCTCCCTCTCTCACCAAAGTCTGTCTTCTTTTGACAAAACTGGATATGACTACCAGTTGTGATGCATGAAATTTGGTGAGCCTTGAGTATGAGGTAGGAGTGAGTATTCTTGGTTACTAGTCAAATCAACCCTTCAGTCTGACAACACTTGGCCATTAGCTGAATTGAAAGGAGTTCTGGATCTTTGTCAGGTGTTTCTCTTCCAAAAGAACCTTCAGTTAATCTTATACAAACTCTCTTTTGCACCACATCAATATACATTATCTCAATATTGTCAAAAAGGAGTGGATGTAGTTAAGAAGTATGACGTGAGTTTGACATTACAACTCCTGGATCCTTCATATCTTGACGAGCCATTTTTCTGGTACAGTTTAACAGCCATCATTCTTACATTACATTCCCTGTCATACTTGAGTACTTTCTTATATTACTTTCCTTATCACACCTTTGAGTACTTCCATATATTAATTTTCCAGTCACACTTTCCTACATTACTTTTGTCACCCAAGTACTTCCTTCTGCTGCTTCCCTTGTCAAACTTGAATACTCTCCTATATGACTTCACATGTCACACTTCAGTACTTTTCCCTTTATGGCACAGTTCCCCGATCCACACAGGGGGATCAAGAGCGGGCCATCATGCTTTGTACTGATGTGGTGAATTAGTCCCATTGCCTTATACACTTAGTTACCTGCCTAGTCTGTTGAGTTAAGGCAGTCCAACTCAATGTGGTTTATAAGTATCTGTGTTTCATTCACAGCTCCCTACTTCACCTCTGTTCGTACTTCTCTACGGTGCTAAATTGCTGCTAAGTAATTTGTTTTATTTTGTTTTACTATTTAAAAGAATTTGGTATACTGTATGTGCTGATTTTAATGACAGGCTGAGCTGGGATCCTGAAAGTTTGAATGATTGTGGCCTTTTTACTGGACATATTTTTGAAGGTTCTCCCAATTTTGTGATTTTTCTTTCCTCAGTTTTTGCATCCTGCATCCCCCTGGCTTTAAGTGTGATGAGGAAAGTAGAGAATGAGTGTGTTAATACAGTCACCATTACCCCTCTCATGACCAGGAAAACTCTTAGTATTTTATTCAAACCTGATGATTTTACTTAGACAACTGTAAGTCATATGAGCATGAGTGTTAATTAATTTTGTTTCATTTATAAAGGCTCCAGCGTGCTTGCTTGTGGCGCCCTTGGTTACCTAATGACAGCTTTCCACTCTGCTTGTTCTCTGGCAGCCTCTTTATTCACGCCATTATCCCTGAGGTCACACTCTGTGATCCTGTCTCAGTCTTTTTTGGTCTGCCTCTTGCAACTCTGTCCTCAAACTATCACATCTCTCACCCTGCACACCCATATGCCATCCTCCATCCTCTCTACATGCTTAAACCACAAGTAAAGACAACTCCAGTATTTCATTCCATCAGATATCCATATGGTTTTTATGCACCTGTGCATGAATCACAGGAGTTAAAAATGAAAATAAGGAAACAATTTTTTTGGACTGTCTGTACCCGAGATCTCCCCTCTCATCATTTCTTATCAGTGTACCCAGTGAGATTAAAAAGGCGTGCCTGGAATGTACCCACCCTATGTATGAATGTTGGAAATGATGATGATGATGATGATGAATACACTGGTGGTGATGACATGAGAGTCACAGCAGTTACATGAAATAGTTTTGTGATGAAAGGAATCATGGATGAGATGGAGAAAAAAGGTGATGATGAAACACTACACTGTAGATAGGAAACTAAGACTGCTTCTACAGGAAAATAAGACTGCTGACCTTATCAAGATTATTGTCAGTGTATTTGACCATACAGGCTACATATTTATAAACTGTATACAGTATTATTCTGAGGCATTGATACTTCCTGGCACCTGTTAGAAGAGGTACACAGGCTCTGTATTTTACTCTGGCTATTGCCAAACAGTGTTATTTAGGTTAGGGACCCTTTGGGATGAAGGTTTTAAGTACCCAAAATATCTATAGTCGTTCTGTTTTATGAAGGCAGTTTGGGTGGGGCGCTCTGGGACCTCACTTTGTTAGCTCTGTTGCCACATCGTCGCCACACACTTGCTCTCTCTCTCTCTCATATTTATATTAACTGCTACTAATTTTATTTTCTTTATTTTCTCTCTTGTTTTCGACTTTTTCCCACACCATCCCTGAGGTAAAAGTCTATAGGTGCGTTTTGTTTTTTATATAGCTTCCATGGCGGGAGACTGACCGAGTATGACCCGCTCACGCAGGGCTGTCCCTCGTGTCACCACCTGACAACGTCGCAAAAGCAACACTGACAAGTCTTATGAGATTTATGCTATACTATAGCTTTTTTATTGAATTACATCTATACAGAGTGTTTAAAATTCATTTATAAGTAGTTACTAGCTTAAAATAGGAGAGTGAGAGAGAGAGAGAGGTGAGCACAAATAATTACACGTGTATCGGCGGCGATGTGGCAACAGAGCTAACAGTGTGAGGCCCCAGATCGCCCCACCTAAACTGCCTTCATAAAATAGAACGACTGTAGCTACATTTTTATGATAATGCCGTAATGGTATAGGGACTGCTTGGTCATGAATCATATTTATGACATGTTCAAAAATGGGAGAAATGGAGTTCCCCCGAGCTAAGCCCTGTATTGGACTATATAGCCCCGCTAGGGTTACAGGAGCGAGCTACCACTCCCAGCACGGCAGCCCGGGTGAGGCTCGAACTCGCAATCCCCCGATTACGAGTCCAGCGCGCTACCACTGTGCTACCGTGCCCCCTATGACATGTTCAGCTGTGACTTAAAGCCATGCAAAAAGATTTACCATTGCAAAGTAGTAAGCTTTGTCATCTGTGAAGGTGCTGGCTTGTTAGCACCTGGGTTTGAATCTTGGTGTAGGCAGGCGACACCATTCAACTTAGGTGTCTATCCAGTCTTTAAGGGTTGGCAGGTGAAATGAGTACCTAGGGTAACATCTAGGACAGGTAACTGTGGTAAACTGGATGATGCACTAGCCTTTTATAATAGTATAATGCATTAATAACCCACCACAGGGTCAAAGGCCTAAGTTACAGAGATCAACATTGCGAGTGCTTCATGACCTCTGCCTCCACCCTTAGCTTACTCATGTCACAATATTTACTCCCTAGCTTCCAGAGCAATTTATTTTTGGATAAGGCTGGTTAATACCCTTTTCCACATTTTCTGTGCAGAGTATGGGATTAATGGAATGATTTATGTAACATAAAGATCGACAGTAAGGTGTAATAAGCAAATAATTCATGTAGGAAAAGGTGTTAGGGAGCTTCCTTCACTGACGAGATTATGGGACAAGGTCTGCTTCAATTAACATCACAGTAAAAGTCAATACTGTACAGTAATATCCAGCAATTATAGGTAAACACCAGCTGCAGCTGATGCAATCATGCCAATTAACATTAGAGCAACACAAAAAGCTAATCCACCAATTAAGTGTATAACTAGTGGTTCAGAATTATGTTAACATCTACATCATGTACACAACTGTAGTTGTTATTAACTCCTTTACTACTTTACTACAATGGATGTTATATTTTATTCTTGCTAGTAACAGTTATATTTAGTACTGGAAAGGCCAATTTACTCTTTTTACTCTAACTTGGCTTAAAATTACCATTGGTCCATCCTGAATGCAGAACTGTAACAAGAGATTAACATTAGAAGATGATGCTAGTCTTGAAGTGCTATAAAAAGGGGGCAGAGCCAGATTACTGCCTTACTGTCTTTGAGCTACATAAAGTAAGCTGATAATGGACAAAAATTCTGGACCAAGTTAGGTGAACAGACTAAAGTACTGAAGGGAATAGTGGGGCTATTCAGTACAGCATACTCTCATTTTACAAATGGGACATGTTTTTAAGAACTGCTCCTATGACAAATCAAATGCCGTAGCAACTGTTTACATGAGAAAAACTATCATATGAGAAACCAGCCATCACCGCAATCATATATGCCAAAGAAAGTCAATCAATCAAATGAACAGGGTACTAAATTCTTACTGATCATTTATGCAAATTGTCATACAGTATAAGATGTGAATATATAACAATGGTGCACTGTAACTTACCTCTCCCTTATGAAATGCCTCTCCTATGCTAAATAAAAGAATCCGGAGGTACTGTACCAAGAATGAAGCAGAGTACTGAGGAAACCTGAGTTTGTTTTCGTTTTTAAAGGCTCCAATATGCTTGCATGTGTCAGCCTTGGTCACCTAATGGCGGCTCTCCACGCTGCACAATCCATTGCAGCCTCCCTGTTCAGTCCCTTAACCCTAAGGTCACACTTAATGACCTTGTCCCATGTCTTTCTCGGTCTACCCCTCATAACCCCACCCCCAATATTAACACTTCTCACCTTCCTCACCCAATTATCTCCCCCATCCTCTCCACATGTTCAAACCACCTCAGTCTACCTCTCCTCATCACAACACCAATACACTCCAGTCCCATCCTACCTCTCAACTCTTCCATCGTAACTACAAACTAACATATTCACATAAAAGGTTGCCAGAATATAGGAATATTAATGCAGTATGGGCAGTCCTCTTCATAAATCAAGGTGGTTCCAAAATACTGGAACTTTTTTTAAATGGGTAAAACTGAGAAATATTGTACAATTATGGGGACTTCATGGCAAAAAGAGACATATATAAAACTAAAAAGGCAACTTATAATGCAGACGTACTGTATAATACACATCGAGACATCTACAAAGCACAGCATGCAAAACACTGAGTCAGCTAAAGCTTGTGTAGACATTTATACACCAGTACGATATATGTACATTATATGTGTTATTTTACTTTGTAATATGGTAAATAATATCTATATAATCATATGTATATCACTAGTTACTTAATTTGCCTGGAGATCAGATTTTCAAAGGAGCAGACTATGAAAACCCTGAGCACCATTTACTTTACAGATCATTCTTGTAGTTAATGGTAATATACATGCACCATTTGCCATCTCATAAAATATTTCTTGTAATATAAGTACAGTACAGAGTACATATGAGATCAAAGTTAAATCTGCCAATAATATACAGTATAGACATAGAATCTCTGGGTCTTAGGCGGGGTGAGAATGAAGTATTACTCGTAGGTGATAACCCGCGCTGGGTTATCATAGCCTGTCTTGTATATCACTATAAACAGCAGGGCTAATTGTTAAAGCAATGGTCAGCCACAAATCAATGAATGCTTTATTGAGACTAAATGAATACCAGTTATTTATTAGGTATTCACACTATATTTTATGAAGCGAGAAAATTACGACTTGGAATGAATGGATATGTACTAATATAATAATTATGGAGGCTCACACAGGCTCTATATTCACCTTAATTATCTTTTCTCTTGTTTGGGAAGACAATGAAGGCACCAGATTCAGTGATGTATTTATCAACCATGTAAACTGCTGTATATTTTGAATGGAGAAAATCACTAAGTTGAATAACTCTGAAACAATCCTAGTTTAGCAAGAGGCTCACACAGTACTTAATTTTACCCTCTCAATTACCTTTTCTTTTGCTCGGGAACACAATGAAGAGTAGCAGCTGGCATCCCGAGAGAACACATCCAATCATGTTCGGATACTGTACGAAGCTGTTCTGTATGATGATGCCATAAAGCCACCACAGACCCGCCACCAGGAATGTGGCGAAGATGAGGGGGAAGGGAAGTATTTCGGTGCTCTGTGTCTGGAATACTTCTGTTAGGGAGATGAGAGGCGCTGCACAGAAAATGATGCTTCCAAAGCAGCACATAAGGCCCACACGAGTTTTAACCAACTCAGCTTCAGCACCTAAGAAAAAAAAACAAAAAAAAAAACAATGTAAGTTAGGATTTAAAAGCACTGAGTTGGGGATGAGGTGATTTAGCCAAATGGAGAGAATGGTGGATGAATATTGGCTGAAAACTCTATAGACACTAGTACAGTAAGGAGGTTCTCAGGGGCAGACCAAAAAAAGCCTGGGACAAGGTCATGGATTGTGACCCCAGGGATAAGGGACTGAATAGGGAGGCTGCTGGAGATGAAGCAGTGTGGAGAGCTACCATTAGGTGACCAAGGCTGACACACAAGCAATGATACAAGGTTGGAATGCGTATTGAGGGTTACTAATCAGATCAACCCTCCACTCTGACTGCATGTGGCCATCAGCTCAGGTGAGGGGGGGTTATGGATCTCCGTTAAGGTACAACAAACGTGCTGTCAAAGTATATGTGTCACTTTAACTAGGCATATAAATGCCATCTCTAATCTGAATGCAAAGCTTTCACGAGATGAACACCATAATATTGTGCTGGTCATGAAGAAGTTAGTAATGTCTTATTCTGCCACTGAGCTACACGAAATTCCCCATTACAAGACATAAATCACCTAATAAAAATGAACGGACTAAATTTACCTGACAGGAAGACATAATAGAAGACAACAGCCGCCGCGCCAAAGAACAAGAGCATCTGTCTTCGTGTTGCATACCACGGCCCAGGAGATATACAGTACTTGATGTATGTTAATAAGTATAGCATCTGTAATGGATGGACGGCATGAAAAAACAATGATGCAAAATACAGTATGGTTGCAGTGAATAAATCATCATCATCTTGTACCCACAGCCTGTCACATTTATATTCCTCTTTCCTCTCTAGCATCATCGTCATCATCATCATCATCATCATCGTCTTGTGTTTTCAGCCTCTCACATTTATAGTCCCTCTTTTCTTTGTATCATCATCATCACGTTGTGTCCTCAGCCTGTCACAGTTATCATCATCATCATCATCATCATCATCCACCCCACAGGCCTAAGCATCCACACTACACACTCTACATGCCTACACATCCACACTGCACACTCCACATGCCTACACATCCACACTTACACACTCCACAGGCCTACACATTCACACTACACACTCTACAGGCCTAAATATCCACACTACACACTCCACATGCCTACACATCCACACTTACACACTCCACAGGCCTATACATCCACAAGTGCACACTCCATAGGCCTACACATCCACACATACACACTCCACAGGCCTAAACATCCACACTTACATACTCCACAGGCCTAAACATCCACACATCCACACTCTACAGGCTTACATCCACACTACACACTCCACAGGCATACACATCCACACTTACATATTCCACAGGTTTACACCCACACTTACACACTCCACAGACCTACACATCCACACTACACACTCCACGACACAATACCTCTCAGTTGTTTTGTTAAATTGTGAAACTCTAAATATGCATTCGAAAAATCATGTAATGCTCTGAATATAGTCCTTTTTATGCAGTCCACCTTCCCCTGTAGGAGGATAGGAAAGGAGTTAGGGGACATTTGTATAACCAGGCAGTTATGTGGCTCGTTAAACCAGTGCTACCGTGTGAAGGCATCCCTCTTCAGTAACAAATAAAGGTGTGTTATAAGACCATACCTGTAGTGTGAGTCCCACGCCATTAGTAACGGCCATTGAGAAGTCCGGAAGCAGAATACTGTACGTTAGCCACATACTGTAACAACACATATACACCATTAACACCAGTCATTTGTATATATGAGTGGGGTGGAGGGGGGTAGAGGGAGGGGGAGGCCAAGGATGAGATGGAGGGACGGAGTGGAGAGGTATATGAGAGAGGGAGGTGTGAACTGGGAGCAAGGCAGTGAAATGGTGGGGATCAGGGTGACATGGAGGCAATTTGTTTGTGGCCACCCCTTACGGGATTATGGCGTCTGGCAATAGACAGATAGATTTGGATACTTAAAAGATTGTTGCATTTCAAAACCCCATTTATCCTACACAGGTTGCCATGGAAACACTTCTAGACACCAATACACTGGTCTGTTTTCACTCCAGGATGCTGGGCCACTGATGGAAGTTGAATACCTGCACTACATTATGCTGTGTGGAATATGCCGAGACAGTTACGAGGTAGGGATTAGTCTCCTTGGTTACTATTGTCACTGTTTTCACCTGACAGAACTAGGCTATTCTATTTATCTATCTATCTACTGCCAGATGCCTTAATCCTGTAAGGGGTGGCCACAAACAAATCGCCTCCATGTCGCCCTGTCCCCCGCCATTTCATTGCCCTCCTCCCAGCTCACACCCCCTTCTCTCATACACCTCTCCACTCCATACCTCCATCTCATCCTTTGGCCTCCCCCTCCCTTCCCCCCACTCCACCTCACTCACACTAGGCCACTCACACAATGTATATACTAACTTATGGTGCATGAAATTTACTGAACTTTGGTTATGAGGCAGGAATGAGTCTCCTTGATTACTAGTCAAATTAATCCTCTACTCTGATTACACCTAGCCATTAATTAAGCTGAATGGAGTTAGAGATATTGATATAGGAATGAGTCTCCTTGATTACTAGTGAAATCAACCCTCCACTCTGATTACACTTAGCCATTAACCAAGCTGAATGGGGTTAGGGATCTTACGTAGGTTAAAAATTAATGTGATATACTGGGAAAATTTTTATTATTTGTTTCCTGTACACCAGGAAACCATTTACTATGCTGGGTGGTAACCATATAACCAAATTTTGGTGCCTGGTGGTTTAGTGGGTATTTATTGTGCTCCAATTGGATTGAGCCGGTGAAGATTTATATTGCTCATGTAATGCCATTCAGGGATGAGTGAGGCTGGTCACTCTCGTCTTAAATGTCAGGACCAATTGCCTAGCCCCGGGCTCCTATGCTCCTCATGGGGCGATGTAGGATTGGATGATGGATGGATGTATGAACTGAGCTCTGCAAGTGTGGGTGAAGCATCTTGATATTTTACTGAAGAGAGAGAGAAAGAGAGAGAGAGAGAGAGAATCTGAATATTACCAGGTTGAGAAAATGCCACCAAGAAATAGAAAACAGACACTGCCGGTTGGTCCATATGAGTGAGAGAAAAAAAGCAGAGCGTGAGAGAGCAACGAACCTGGTAGAGAAAACGCCGCCCACAAACGGAAAACCTGAGATGTCGCCTGAGGATCCCTGTTTGACGATCCTGCGGCAAATGTCGATCCCGCTGAGAAACTGTATTATCGTAACCACGGTGGCGACTGTGGCAATGACATCTCTGTATTCTTGTAACATCCTGGCTTACCTGAAATACAAAATAGTCAAATCATCATCTCTTTCATCACTACAGTTCTTGCAATCAGTGTAACTCATCGTCATCGTTAATACTGTCACCATCACCGTTACTTTCATTCAGTGTAACTCGTCATCATCATCATTAATATTGTCATCATCATCATTATTACTGTCATCACCATTCTCACCATAGTCATTACCATCATCAGCATCACTGGTCTTATCACCACTGTCACCATCATCATCATAATCATCACCAATCATCATCATCATCATCATCACTGTGGTCGCCACCATCATCATCATCACTGCTGTCACCATCATCATCATCATCACCATTATCACCACCACCATCATCGTCATCACTATTGTCACCATCATCATCATCAGTACCGTAACTCCCATCATCACCAGTCACCTTCATAGTCGTCTTTAGAATCATGATGACGATATTGGACTAAAAAGGCTAACATTTTCACCCCTGTATTCACTTTGCTAAATTAAGCCCTCTCAGATGGAACACAATACCATCTGTTTACCGTGACCTTGAGAGGGATAATGGTGAAGGTATAAACACTCGCATGAAAAAATTGTCTGGCTTCGGCTGTGAGATATGTAGTAGTAGTCGTGGCTCGAAGTTCATGTGAATGCGAACCAGTGGACTGCAGGATGGTTACTCCCCTCCTTCAGCCCTTCATCCTCCTTTTAGGGGATAAAGAGGGAGTTGAGGGATGTTTGAATTACTGTTAGAAAGGTACCTGGTTAAATCAGTGCCACCGCGTGAAGGCGTCCCTCTCCGCGTCTGGCGTGACCATGAGGCGAAATAATCACTCCAGGAAGTCCTTATCATAAAATACATATATACCAATATCCTCTCATACAGCCCTTCAGTTATATAAAACACTACACCACCATAATATATCAAGTATACATGGCATACTCCCCTTATACTAAGAGCAATAATACTGTCATTTAAACTTGGCAGTCATTAAAAACTAATTTGAGTGCGGAAATATCCATATCACATTGAATTCATACTTATACACCTACTTTCTCCCTTATATTAATCTCGTATACAATGAATATATTACGTATACGTGGCATACTTGCTCTCTGACTGCGAGCTGTGATATGGCCATTCAAATACCTCGTTCATATAAAACTACTAATTTGAATCACACACCTGTACCACGTCGGCCCAGCTGTCTAACTACGACCTTGGACAGGGGTGCCAAGTATAGCTGAAGACCCAAGTACAGAAAACTCCAGAAGCGCTACATGCTAAACTTGCCCTCACAAACCGCCACCTGAATGCTATTTGAGTATTGCTTGAAAGGTTTATTGGTGTAAAAATATGCAAAACATCGACGGCAGGTGGTAGGGGCTTACTCGCTCCTGGGCATTCCTTGAGCAATAAACCCCAACCATATCTCATACTGCAACCCATGGACCACATTTGGTTGGAGCGCCTAAGTCCACTAAACGATCTGGTATCCACTTAGATATATAACTACTACCCAGCGCAGTAAATGGCTCCCTGGGCTGCACACCTTCTGGCTTTTCACTCATAGTCCGAGTAGATGCATGATGGGCACCTCATCTACGGCCCCACCTACTAGTGCGATAGGCCTTTTTATTAATAATCCATCCATCCATCATTGTCCCATTTTCGTCGCAGATGGAGCGTGGGAACTTAGAGCAAGACCATTCTGTCGTGGCATATGTGGCGAGGGTGACCAGCAGCTTTAGGTCTAGGGGAAAACACGCTAAATTGGCATTCTTGTGCCAACACATGGCTGTGGCACCTCACTTTTGATTGCTACCATTATACAGGTTCACAAAACAGAATTTTTACTTCGGTGTGCTACTGATATTGAAACATTTTCCAAAATTAGTTGTTGAAGTAGTTATCTCTCTCTCTCTCTCTCTCTCTCTCATTAGTGTGTTCAGTTACCGATGATAGGCTGCTATTAATATCTGGTTCAGGGTCATTCAATACAATATTGATAAGAAAGATTCGGCAAGAGAGGGGGTGGGGGAGGTGGAGATTACGGGAATGGAACAAAAAATATGCTCAGCTGGCTTCTCTCTCTCTCTCTCTCTCTCCTTTGTGCATATTGTCCTGTTGCATTGTTTTAGATCAATGGATAAGATTTATTAACGAACTCGTGTATTCTTACCAGCATTTTTAGCAGTCTCATATAATGGGATTTTTTTTTTTCCTTCCGTGACAATGATGTATTATAGTCCATTTTATTCTTGCTGCCATCAGACAGTTTTATTCAGATGAGGATAAAGATGTTGGTGATAGGACAAAGTTGTATCTGTATGTTAAGCCAACTTTTTTTTTTTTTTTTTTTTTTTTTTTAAGTAGTAGCAGTAACAGTACTAGACCTCATGGTAGTAGTAATAATATTTTCAACCCCAGGTTCATCTAAATGCAAACCCAGTGGACTGCAGGCAAAAATTTCCTTGCTTGTAAAGTCCATCCTGCATTTAGAAGGTAGTTAGGGGATTGAGGGATGTTTATATAACTGAGCAACTCCACTGCCTGGTCCTATCAGTGCCATCACATGAAGGCATCGTCTTCCAGTACCAGTGAAACAAAAGTATCGTTGCATGTCTTTTATGTCGCATAATTTATAAAGGGTCCAACATATTTGCATGCATTGGCCTTGGTCACCTAATGGTGGCTCTTCACATTGCTTGATCTCTGGCAGCCTCCCTATTCAGTCCCTTTTCCCTGAGGTCTCACTTGACTTCGTCCCACGTCATTTTTGGTCTGCCTCTTGCACCCTTACCCTTGATGTTCACACTTCTCACCATCCGCATCCAATTGTAGTCTTCCATCCTCTCAGCATGCTAACCTTCTCAATCAACCCCTCCTCATCACAACACCCAAATATTCCAGTCCTGTCATTCCTCCCCAGTCCCATCCTTCTTCCAGTGAAACACAAGTAAAAAGGATAAACAGAAGAATGACACCCAGATCTGAGAAAATTGTTTATTAGGAGGATATAACAATTTTGGCCTAAGCTGAACATGTATGTACATAAAAGTATGTTCTGTTCATAAGTAAAAAGGTTATTTTTGAGACAGTGTTCTCACTTACTGTATAATTAAAAAAACAAAAAAAAAGTCCTTGAAAACTTAAGGGGAAAAAACAAAAAAAAAGTACAGTACTGTACTGCATATAATTGACTTAGCTCAGGTATTTAAAAAGGCAAGGTAAATTCGGGACAGAGTGACTACCTCTTTTCCTCTCAGGAGGTTTGGTTCTACAATGGACAGTTACAGCGTCAGACAGTAACGAAAGGATACATGGAGAAATTAATTATGGAAATAATTTAGATACAGATCTCTTCATTATCTCTGAGATACTGAATACACTGCATCAGTTATTTTAATAGTTATAAATTAATCAGATACGATTGTTAATGACAATCTGCATTACTAAACATGTTACTGCAAAGTATTAAACACAATGCAACATGTCACACATGTGTAAAATAGAGATTTTTTTTTTAACTTAATTATGGTTTAGTAGTTTTTACACAATTTAACTAAGATTTTTAAAGTTTAGATTACTGTACATGTGAATGACGGCAGGATTCATTTTACCGGTCATCCTGAGTGATAATTTGTCCTGTTTTTACATTTTTCCTTTGTTCCTGGATCTTGCCTCACTGTATCTCTTGAGTGGAAATTAGGGTTTGGATAATGATAACATGATGATGATCATGACGAAAATCATGATAATGGAAAAGAAAAGGTGATGATGAAGATGATAATGATGCAAATGATGACAGCAATGATAATGATAATATAAATGATAATATAAAAGCCTTAATAATGGAATAATGGGTGGATAAGGTGTGGATGATGATGATGATGGTGACAATGGTGATAATGACGATGATGATGATCCACCAACTCAAATTCCTTTCCTAACAGTTTTTGGCCAGACCAGGACTTTAACAGGCTTGACAAGTTGGATGATGGTGGCTGAATCGTCCGCCTTGGCCAGTGAATGCCTACGTGCGGCCAAAACCTCCTGGTCACTAAGATCCAGGACCAACGAGAGACCAACATGACAAGCCTCCGACCAGGACATCTGTGCCGAGACCAAGACTGTCGTTAAAAGCCTGTATGTACCAGGGGAGACGAGCCTAAGATGACTTTTCTGGGGTACAACTAGGTGCGTCGAATGATCCGGATATGCTACACGGATCCGCAGGGTTGAAGGATCGGGTATGTGTGATATTTCAGCGTCCAGAGGTACCCCTACAACTAGTCCGGCACTCAGTTTGTGGATCGTTTCGCTGTCACTCTGGGGTTCGATGATTTCTGCCGAGCACATGTGGACCTGTGCAGGGTTGCTTATGGGGGCCAGAGCAGGTACAGGGTGGGACAAGAGTAGTGGTTGAAGTATCCTAGCCACAGCACCAGGTCGAGGCTCTTCCAGTTGACTCAGTGCCTCAAAAACAGCCTCTAGGAATGAGTCTGCACTTAGTTTCTCATCAGTCAGGTACCTGTGTAGAGCCTCAGTGTGCTCTAGGAAATTATCACACAGACCTAGAGCTGAACCAGTGGACCCATGAACAACATAGACCAACTGGAGAGCCAAAGTGCGGACCCGGAGGTTTCTAATACTGGCTTCCTCCGCTGGACTCAAATTTGTGAATGCATGTCGTAGTCTAAAGGTTGTCCTGAGAAGCTGGTCTACGTTACTCTTAAGGGCTCCACTCTGCTGTATGGATAGGGACGAGGGGGTGAGCCAGTTCCTCGTCGACAGTATCTTGCTGAAGAGTAACATGCACTGGGTATATGAGGCTGCAAAATGGGCGGCTGGAGACAGGGCTGGGTCTATGTCGGCCAGCTTGATAAGATCCGAGTGGACGGTCTGATAAATGGTCATGCGTAGTTGGGTAGATGAGCGGTCCAGATTGGCCACCTTCTCCATGGACTCCTTCAGGAACTGCAGAGTGTTGGTGGATACTGGGACGCTTGATGGCTGCCACTCCTCACCAAGCTGCCGAAGTGATTAATACATCACAGTTAATACATAAACAGCAAAAACACTGATTAGACTTTATACAGTATCTATACCCTGTACTTCCCACTACAGCTAAAATAATGTGAAGGCAGCACTCTAAGGTATGTTCTTGGTGGATCAGGAGGCTTTTCAGCACCTCCACCTCAGCAGTTTATTTTGCCTTCTACATTTTAACATTTGTATCGCTTATTGTATCGTATCATTTATAAAGACTCCAACATCCTTGCATGAGCTGGCCTTGGTCACCTAATGGAAGCTCTCTGTGCTGCTCAATCTCTGGCAGCCTCCCTATTCAGTATGTTATTTTGGCCTGAAGAGATGTGGATGAGTACAGGATTAGTTGCTGCCACTTCTATTGATGAAGTTTGTATTGTATACAACTGTCAAAATTCTCATAACTGTAAAAGTATAAATATGTACTGAATGACAGTGAATTTTGTAGGAATAACTGGCGCTTCTAAGAAACAAAGAACAGATTACTAAGAAAAGATGATGAGAAATCTCCACAAACACCTAGAACATCATCTCATACCGAGTGAATGGAAGGTGGCTGCCTCTACCTACCATCAACAGAACTCTTTTCCCACCTATGGATGAGGTGAGGTAGGGTCCAGAGAACAAGAGAAGGATTTTTTTCATAGCAGGCATAAATGAATACCTTGAGAACTGGTACGAGCTGTGGCATTGTGTCTCTGAGGTAGGCATAGTGGCGGAGGGTGTGTTGCTCCAGTAGTGGTACGATGGTGGTGCATTTGACAGCGGCATTTAGCACCAGGATCAACTGCAGATACACAAGAAGTAAATTAACATCACTGCAAAGTTCATGCTAGGCCATTATTGCATTTTTTTTAAATCTCTATGCAGTGGCACCAATATACTGTAAGTGAATGGCTCTGCTGCTCACTAATACAAACATCCATCAACTCCCTCACTATAATCCAAAAGGAGGATGGTGGACTGCCGAGGAAAGGCAACTTCAGCCTGCAGTCTACCAAGTTCATGTTTCAGAAGAGCCCGGGACAACAACTGCTACTACTACTACGACTACTATACTCATTTTATTCTAACCTGGCCTAAAACTGCCATCTCTTCATCTTGAATGCTGCGTTACAGCAGTATATTAACACTCAATATGAAGCTAATCATGAAGAAGTGCTATAGAAAGGATGTGAAGCTGAAGTGCTGTTTTTCTGTCACTGGGCTACATGAAACAAGATTCAAAAGGGCAAATTCTGGGCCAAGTTAAAGTGAAGAAACTACAGCATAATTCCCTGGGGACAGGGCAATATGGAGATGTTTTTTTTGTGGCCACCCCTTATGGACTTAAGGTGTCTGGCTATAGGCAGACAGACAGATAAATACACAGATAGATACAGTACAGTATATAGATAGATCATCCTCACCTTACAGATGTACTCGGAGTCTTGAACGCTTGGCTCCACCCCATCAAAGTAAGGGTGTATAGCCAGTAGCTCTGTGACAAGCGCCCACACCAGAGTTGGGTGGTTCATGCCCAGACTGCGTAAACACCTGTGAATACTGCGACGGTCCTGGAACAAGCAAACAGTCTTGTTACGGAGGATGTTATGTCTACCATACTTATCTATCCACTGATCCTGGAGTAACTGAATAGTGTTATGATCATTTTGTTCGTTTCGTTTACAAAGGCTCCAATGTGCCTGCATACATCGGCCTTGGTCACCCTATGATGGCTTCCCATGCTGCTCAGTCTCTGGCAGCCTCCCTATTCAGTCCCTTATCCCTGAGGTCACACTCTATGACTTCGTCCCAGGTAATTTCAGTCTGTCTCTCACATCCCTACCCCTGACATTCACATTCTCACCATCTGCACACGTCCACACAATTCAATACAGGAAGTGAAGGCTTATGTGATGAATGGACAATACCTGTGGATAGCGTCGAAGGTTATCCAGCAGAGCCGTTACACACAGCTTGACGGATGATATTGTGGAGAGTACTGTGGTGGCCAGGAAGGTGTGTAGGCATTCACGGATGTCCAGGGAACTATCCTTTAGGGCATGAAGGATCTCCTCCAGTTGGTCGGCACGGAGAGTTATTAGGCCAGCCACTTGCTGTAGTACCTGTAATGGGAGGATAATGGTAAAATACAGCAGCAGTAGTAGTTGTGGATCCAGGTTTATCTGTATGTGAACCTGGTGGACTGCTGGCTGATGCTGCTCCTCTCCTGCAACCATCCTCCTTTAGGGGGATAGAGAGGGAGCTGAAGAATGTTTGTATATCCAAGAAGTTCTGCTACCTGGTTATATCAGTGCCACCACATGAAGGTGTCTTTCAACTGCACCAGGGAGAGGGTAAAATGATAAAATGGAAGAAGAATGATTATGTTTGATGTAAGAAAGTCCTCTCACACTGAATGGGTTAATAAAAACTGTCTCCCTTCTCCTAAACTGAACAAAGCTGAAGACAGTAAGGCTGAAAAACACAATATGTCCTCAGACTAAAGAGATGTGGATGGAATTTACTGTACCAACTCTTAGCGTACCTGTATAGCTTTGAGGCGGACTTCTTCAATCTCATCGTTGAACATGTCCACTAGGAAATCCAGTGACTGGTTGGCAAACTGCGTGTTGTTCAATGCCAGGGCACAGATGGAGTCCAGGGTGGCATTACGTACCTCTGTCATACATACAGAACACAGTAAGTGGTGGTGATACCAGGACTGATATAGGCTAATGCAGGTAATGAAAGGAGCAGAGAAATGAGAGGAAGAGGTGTAAATTTTATGGTGGGACTAGTTATGACAGTATGACTGGTACTGCTGTGAATGGGTTACAAGAGACAGAGGGAAGAGGTGTAACAAATGGGAACGGCATGTAATGTACAGCATGTTCACAGGCAAAACTCTATTGTACTTCAAGTGAAATGACCTTAACCCCTACGCGCCGGGGGAAAAGTATAGCCGCCGCATGAGGGGTGGACGGAGACCGCTGGGTGATGGGAGGAGCCACAAATGCAATCCCGCCACAGTTTGAACTGGCTGCCATCTGATCTCATCACCAAAGGGCTGGGAGAGATGCCTGCCACCTGAAGCAAATGTGCCTCAGTCTTCTCTGTGACTTAGCCAGGTGCTGAACGATGTTTTCTGAACTCTCCTTGTCTGATTCCGTTCCTGTCTCACGCAGGCCCCCTGCCTGATCCACCCCGCCAAGGCTCTGCCGAGGATACTAGGAAAGAGCCCAGTGATAGTGCCATAGGATGTGCCTTGAACACCACTATGACTAGTTTATCTAGTAGTGGAGAAGTTATCACACTGAGAGCAAAGACAAAGTTGGGGCCGCCTGCACACACACAAATACATCCTGCTTCCAGCGCCAAGAGTTGCTCATCTTCTTCACATCCTTACTCACTGATGCAACCACCTGCTGACCTGGGGATGCTTTCATTCACAAGAAGAGTTGGTGAGTAATATGGTATTTAATGTGTTTCCCTAACTGCTATACTTTCCCAGATATGAAGGCCTGAAAAAAGGCTATTTTGGGAAATACTGCCAAAGGGAGAGGGCGGCCATGTCCAAAACATTCCTGGCGTCTAGGGGTTAAGTATAGTAAGAACTGCCGGCAAAGAAGATAAAGCTTTGTGTTTAGGTGGGAAAAAAAAAAAAAAATTATATTACCATCTTCTATCTGTATTTCCTGCTGCTTATGATCTCTGGTCTTTTAAACACAGTGTGTCCACACATCTCAAAATGAGTGAATCTTAATTTGGCTCTGTTATTTTATTTTTTTCTTGGAGGGAACAATCTTGTGGGCTTCTGGCCTTTGGTTCCTTCATCCTAGCATTAAAAGAAAGAAAGAATGAGTGAAATAATAAGGCCTTACGACTTACTGCATTACAAGACACACCTCCACCTCTGCCTCACCTAAAAACTCATCCTCCAGGCCATGAACAAATGCGCCACAGGACCCGGTGTTGATGATGGACACGGAATCTGCCTCAACCTCTTCCTTGGGCTTGTCATCTGCCCAGCGTTTACCCGTGGACCACTCTCCTGACGATACTAATGCTTGTACACGCTCATGGGCTGAACGCTTCCTCTGAAATTCATAAACTCTCATCAATCAAGCCACCTCTTAAAATGAGCTATGACAATCACCATCCTAATCCTTAGTCCCACCTAAAAGTTGAGTTGAGGTAAGAGTCATATATCTATCTATCTATCTATATATAGCCAGAAGCCTTAATCCTATAAGGGGTGGCCACAAACAAATTGCCTCCATATCGCTCTGTCGCCCCCACCACTTCACTGCCCTCCCCCCGACTTACACCCCCCTCTCTCATATACCTCTCTACTCCATCCCTCCACTCATCCTTGGTCTCCCCCTCCCTCTCCCCCCTTCCACTTCACTCACATACACTCTCCTCATCAGTCTCTCTCTCTCTCCATCCTCTCCACATGGCCAAACCACCTCAATGTGTTTCTCCTAACACTTCCTATCACATCCACATCCACACTGCAACGCTCCTTTTCAGCCACAAGACTGAAAAACAATGAGTGACAAGAATCACCAGCTGGCCAGGTAAAATGGGGATCACAATCATTCACATATTAATCAAGCTCAAGGATTCCTGGCTCCATTTCACAAATGAATCTATTAAGGGAAAAAAAAAAATAATGGCAAAAGGCTTCCAATCTCTCCCAAACCCACCTTCATATTAGACATCAACTTCTTATCCCACGTTTGCTGCAAAAACCACTCTGAGACCCCATTCAGCATCCCAAGAAGTGCAGCCGCCTGAGTCCTGACACGAACACATATATCATTGACAGCAGAACACAGCTGAGAGAAGGCGTGGTCCACCAGACGCAGAGGCTCGTCACTCTCAGGAATCGGGATGAGACGTTCTGGGTCACTGTCTGCCAAAACCTGGAAGAAATTGCAGTTTGAGCACCTGAACATGGGAGGTGCTATTGCTGCTGTTATTGTATCAACTTCAGGCTTATTTAGATGTGAGCCGAGTGAAGTACAGTATAAGAAATTGGTCACTTCAAACAGGTACTCTTGTGTGTTGTTGTGAGGAGGCTGCGTTACAGTACAGGGATGGTGGATTGTTTGATAGGTGTATCGTGTGTTGGTACTGACCTTAATGGTTTGTAACGCTGCTTCTCTAACACACTGGTAGTCATCAGTCAGGGCCTTGCATGCACTATCATACACCTCACCAGGCACTTTGACACCCTTCTCATGCACCATCAACTGGGGAGAGGGGGAAAAAAAAAATCAGTGTCAATTATATCACATTACTCACAGTCCATACTCTACTACCAGAAAATTCTACAGCATGACACATAACATCACATCCTACATTCTACATTAATATTCCTTCATTAAATATAGATATAATTACATCAAGGACACTGTAATGTGTGTGTAATTTCACCATCAGTATCATCCACACCTCCTTCCCACCTACGGATGTGGTGAGGTAGGATTATGGGAGCAAGAAAAAATTATAATTTCAACTACACATATTTATGACAACTCAAAGCTTAATATTCATCTTTCAGCCGTTTATAACACTAATAATTGTGGCAGTGTGAACAATTTCCCTCTCATTGTCATACCAGGGCATTGAAGGCAGCCGTCCTGACCCTGTTGTCCTGGTGTGCCGTGTGTGTTATAAGGGTGTGTGTGATGGAGGACTGCACCCGCCCTGCTTCTGCTGGACACAGGCTGCCCACCGCCTCCAGTGAACGCACCTGTGTGGTAAGATGGTGATGAATTATACACCACTTAATCAGTTGAGGTTAGTCTGCTTCAGATGTTAAGGCTCCAACATCATTCATTCATTCATTGCCAGATGCCATGTATCCCAAACGGGGTGGCCAAGGGCTTAGAGTTAATTGTTTTACAGGGAGGGGCACTAATCCTCCACCAACCCCACTTGACACGTAGGGATGCCAACAGCATCTGGTGTTCCCAGGCGGTCACCGTTCCAAGTACTAACCAGACCCAACGTTGCTTAACTTTGCTGATCGGACGGGAAGCGGTGTACTCAACGTGGTATGGCCGTTGGCATGTTTGTTCAAATTTTGTCCAAAATTCTCATAAAAAACAGAGGCTTTGTACAAAATTATCATAAAAGCTGGGGTGTCCAAAATTATTTGTAAAAAAAATGAGGGCCTATCCACATCTTTCTTGTTCATTTGTTTGTATTGTTTATAAAGGCTCAAGATGCTTGAATGCGTCAGCCTTGGTCACCTACCAGCAGCTGTCTGTGCTGCTTGATCTCTGGTAACTTCCCTATTCAGTACCTTATCTCTGAGGTCACAGTCTGTGACCTCGTCCCAGGTCTTTTTCAGTCTGCCTCTTGTAACCCTACCCACAACATCCACACTTCTCACTTTCCACACCCAACTGTCCTCCATCATCCTCTACAGTTTTAAAAATAAAGCTCCTACTGTAATAATGAACACAGCATTTATTCCTTCCTATGGCTCTTTCTCTATAACACTAACAGAATGATAAACATAGCACTGAACACAATAAGGAACTAAGGCATCAAGGATCGTGCCGCACAGTACTTACCACAACAAGGAACTTAGTGCTGTTGAACTGTGACAGAGCCAGCTGTATGGCCTGGTCCTGCATCTTGGGGTCCCTGGGGTGACACTGGGCCAGGGCGCAGGCTGTGTGTACAACCTGTGCAATTACCTTGTGTGACTTGCTGCGCTGACCAACACTTAGCACATCCTCAAAGATTGGCTGAAAATGATCAATGTATGTAGTAGCACATCCTCAAAGACTGGCTGTAAAAGATCAATGTATGTAGTTGCATAGCTATGGGGGGCATGGTGGGGCCCTGGTCCCCCCTCGGTCAGGCCCATCTCTAATGGCTCACCTTTTTGAAATTTTGGATTATTTAATATTTACGGATAGTGAAGCAGTGCCCCCCTACCTCAGAATAGGTCTTACACACTAATTTTATCATTTCTTGTATATTCAGCACCTCTGCACACATGTAAGCAAGTAAGAAAGGCTTAAAAAAAAAAGTATCCATATTGTCTATCTGATGAAAATACAGTACAGTGCGGCCACCCCTTCTGGGATTATGGCACCAGGATCCAAAGTGATAGATATGTTAGACTCACACAGCATATTTCTACAGATACAGCAGAGAGCAGACTTACTTGTGCCTGGGCGTGTGTGGTGACGATGCTGGCAAGGAGAGAGAGAGCCTTGCTGGTGATGATGGTGGGCAGGGAGTCCATCTGTATCAGCTTCATCAGACCCGCCACCACCTCATTCTGCACATCACCCTGCATAACACCATTCACAACATTTACCTACACATCTCGTCAGGTGATATTTCAATACATTTATGTTATATTTACTCAGGGGCGAGAAAGGGCCAATCAATGAGACCTTAAATGTTAGAAATGAGCTACTTAGCCCAGGTCCCTAGGCTACTAAGTATATAGGGCAAAGTGGGACTGGATTTTGCCGTAGTTATATTTTGAGATCACTGACCATTCTGGCATGTACTGTGTACGCTTTTTTCTCACTTGATGGTGAGACGTACGAATAAATCATTCATTTTTTTCATTCATTGCCAGACGCCATGTATCCCAAACGGGGTGGTCAAGGGCTTAGAGTTAATTGTTTTACAGGGAGGGGCACTAATCCTCCACCAACCCCACCTGACACGTAGGGATGCCAACAGCATCTGGTGTTCCCAGGCGGTCACCCATCCAAGTACTAACCAGCCCCAACGAATAAATTAATCACCTTAAAAACCAGTAACAGGCAATCACATACTACCCCCTTTGGTTGTATAATGTAATTCTTTTTAACTAAGTGGAGGCTTTTGTCCTTTTTGCAGCTTACTTCCTGTAGCTCAGTGGCTGAATAAGGCAATACTGTGGCACAACATTCTTTCCATTGCCCTTCTTCTTAACTAGAATCATATTCGTTTATTAATCTGTTGCTGACGCTCAACACACAGGAGGGAGAGATGGCAAGTATACACCAATACCCTTTTTACTCTATCTTGGCCAAAAATTGCCATCTTTCCATCTTGAGTGCTGAGTTGTAATAGTAGATAAACACTAGAATATGATGTAAGTTATAATCAAGTACTAGGGAAATGATGTAGAGCTACAGTATTGTCTTTCTCTGCAACTGAGCTAACTGAACTAAGTTGCAAAAGGATGAAAATCTGGACCAAGTAGCTAAAAAAAAAAATAATAATAAAAATAATGATAATAGCAATACTAATAATAACAGAATAAAGTGAACAGTGTACAGGAGAGCTTCAGGTGCAGGAAGGGGGTGGGGCTAAGATACTGAAGTTTAGAGTATTAACACCTTCAGTCCCATTATGTATTTACTGCTCTATTTTCCCTGCTAGTGGTAGGTGGTGGCGACCATCATCCACTCACTTGATGTAGTGCTGCCTACTTCTTGCTTAGCCTTTATCATTCTTTTTCTGTGCCTGCCCTCCTCTCTTCCTATTTCTCCCATCTTTCCTGTCACTACTTAATGCTTTTCTTTCCGTTACAGGTGGCTTTACATTGAGTGACAAGCCAAATGGTTTCCTGTAAGCCAAGAAACCATTTACAATGCTGGGTGGTAACCATATAACCAAACCATACATGCTCCCTACGTGTCAAGTGGGTTGGTGGAGGGTTAGTGCCCCTCCCTGTAAAACAAATAACTCAGAGTCAAATGGCCACCCCATACGGGATTATGGCGTCTGGCAATAGATAGATAGATAGATAGATAGATTTTCCCTGCCTTCAGACGATTATTCAGTGACAATATTCACTCGTGGAAGAAGTTAAGTTGAGCTATTTTTAAACCCTCCAGTTCAAAGAATTTCTCAAAAGTGGGGTAAATTTGTCTAGAGGTAGATAGAATAGCCTGCATCATGCAACATCCAACAGACATGGCAGTGGTATATACCGTAAGTGGGAGAGCATTGTGTATATCTCCAAGAGCCGGAAGGAGCAGGTCTGGTTGGTCTGTGTCAAGGGCTGCTGGGTTGACCTCACTGTGGTCCACGGTGCGGCTGCGTCGGACCAACTGCAGCCTCTTAGCCGGACGTGGGCCATCCTCCTGTGTGGCAGGGAGTAATGGTAGGTACCAGCCCAGTATTTTACACCTACATTGCATTATCATCATCATCATATGAAAGGCTCGCATGAAAGGGTTTTGGTGACTACATTAACATACCAGTATGACTTTGGTGTGGCACGAAAATTGTAGCTCAAGAGTACGAGCATTTGAAATGGGCTGTTAAGGAATGCATTTGGAGCGTAGTGAGTACATCATACATGAGTATTTATTGCTGAACCTAACCTTAGCACAGGCTGTGTGGTCATCACTGTTAGCTATAATGCTGTCAGCCTGTTGACACCAGAGTTGGAACACTGGTGCAGGCAGCTGCCACCACTCATTTCAGGTGTACGTCCACCATTTGTGGGTTGGTAGGTAAAATGAGTATGGTACCCAGGGTAGCATCTACGGGCAGTACCGGTAACTGTGGTACGGTAACCTGCATGATGCAGTGGCACTGTATCTCATGATAGTTGATGGATGACACAATAGCTACTGGCTCAAAGGCCTAAGTTATGGAGATAAGCACCACAGCTAAATACCTCATACCATCTACCCCAACCTATACCTTTAACCAAAGCATTTTTGCTGGACTAGCCTTGCAAATCAAAGTTAAATTACTCAAACCTAATTACTTGTCCGTGACGAATGGAAAAATGACAGTAACACATAGGAGGCTGTGTTTACTGACATGATAAAAGTTTGGGCCATATGGGTCCTTGTAGCCCCGGGAACCGTGTACAATGCCAGGGTGGTTGACCTTACACCCAAGAAGCGCCAGTGAGGATACACAGCCACGGAACTGCATTCTCATTAGTTTTTCTTTCACTTCATTTACCGGTATACAGACTTCAAATACACTGGCCTTGGTGACTTAATGGCAACTTTCCATGCTGCTTTATCTCTAGTGGCCTCTCTATGAATTCCCTTATCCCTCAGGTCACATTCTATGGCCTCATCCCATGTATTTTTTGGCCTGCCTTCCCCAGCTCCACCCTCAACATTCACTCCCACCTTTCAAGTTGGTCTTCATCCAACGGAACTTGGTCACTCATAACTTGAATATTAACTTGAGGTTGCATGAAATTTGGTGAGTCATAAATACAAGGTAGGAATGAGTCTCCTTGGTTACTAGTCAAATTTATTCTCCAGTCTGACTACATGCTACCATCAGTTAAGCGTTTAGGGGTTAGGGGTTACTCATTTTACTCTATCTTGGCCGTAATTTTCCTTGTGTGTAGTTCAGTGGCAGAGTAGACAATACTACAGCTCTACATCCTTTCCATTGCACTTTTTCATGACAGGCATCATATTCTAGTACTGATGCATTCTTCAAACTCAGTATTTATAATGAAGAGATGGCAATTTTAGGCCAAGTTAGTGTAAAATGAGTATATTGATGTACACATGAATGTAATGATGGTCTTCATTCAACTGGAGTGTAGGGACCAGCGGCTAGGGTACTTAGTCCATACATTTACTGCAGGAATTACCAGTCACCAATCCCTGAGTAGCATTATGTAGCAATAATTTATCCATCTATAGCCAGACACCATAATCCCATTAGGGGTGGCCATTTGTCTTTGAGTTTGTTGTTTTATGGGGAGGAGCACTGACCCTCGACCAACCCACTTGCTGACACGTAGGGAACAGCAATAAACCCAAACCAATCCTTGAACTTAAACAATTTAAGGACCACATCCATCTGGAGTACCTGAGACCATTAGACCTCCAAGCACCTGTTTAACATGCATTAACTATAAACATAATGGCTGGTACTGAAATTCTGCCGCATCATATATTAAAGGATTAAAAGTATGGTGCATGAGGTAAGAAAATAAATATTATGCAATACAGCTTAAAATGCAATGCCAGTTCATTATACAGTAACTAGCGGCTATGGATTGGGGTATAATAGTTGCTCATGTCAGTTTATTCCATCGTACATACGTGGCTGTAGGTAAATGTAATATTACAGTACTTCACAATCAGGTAATGAAAGAAAAAAAGTAATATCAGGGAACAAATTTGAGAAAGCAGTTATCAGTTCAGCATGTAATACCAATAATACGTCATGGCCGCTGTTATATATTTACCACAACCGTCTGACAGTACTCCGCCAAGGCCCTCTTCTTCAGTAAAGCTGCCATGGCGTATATTGAGTAAATTAGAGAGGGTTCATAACTTTCCAATGAAACAAATTTTACGATAATATAGACGACTTTACTACTAGCGGTAAGATGATCCGATTCAAATAGAAACACCATTAAAACGTATTGGAAACTTTATAATATTATGATCCTATTGCAACTTGTTTATACCCAAGGCTTGCTATTTGACCCATATATCATCTTTAACCTTCCCAAATTTGCTTTTCAGGGTTATATATTACTTGTTTAGGTTGGTATAAGGGAAAATATATATGGTTTCTTTGGGGTGATGGTATAGTAGTAAAAATATAATGGTGATTTTCGGAAGGCGCCGCTCACTTGTTGTCCATAAACCCAACACGGTATCTTCCTCTATAGTTGTGTGTTGATATGGCGTGCACGAGGCATTAGAAACCTACCACCAAAATGGAGTAAATACGAAGCGTTTCACCATTCAACACACAACTATTAAGCAAGGTAGACGCGCCAAGGTCCAGGGCATCTGTGTGTAGTGAGAAATTAGTGTTTTAAGGTGTACTTTTAGAGGAAATAGCGTGAGAATAAAAGCTTGGCTCGCCCCCCCTGTGAACGAAGGAAGGGGGATTGGTTCGTCCTGAGGGTTGCTGGTTGATAATTTTAGGCATCACTTCTGAGTATTACCACATACTTAACATCCACTTATTTTCCAGCCAGGGAAGTGTGAGGGTCATATTATTTTCCTCCAGTAATGTGCTGTCATGATTTTATTCTTAATTTAGAGCTGAATGTTTAATGTTTCGTGTTATGACCTTGAACTTGAACGATGTTTTCTGGTAGGTTTCACTTTAGAGACGAACTTGGCTATTACTTTCCTAAATTAGGCATATCATAAGCAGAGGCTGGGTGCAATAATAGTAGGATATTGAAACCTATAGTTGGTAAAATCAGGGAAATCTTGTGTTGTGTGCTGTTACATAGTTGCCTTTAATTATATGCCCCTGGGGCCCTGAGGGGTGGGCACCTCTACCACACCTATTGCACAGTACTTCTATACAGTACTATTTTAGAAACAGTACTGTGCACTTTTATACATTATATATATATTCATTATCCTTATTAAATTAAATTATGATTTTTTTCATAGTACAATTTCAGCTATGATTTCATGGTATCATGTGTCAGAATTTGTACAAGTTTAACTTAAAAGGCTGTTAGTAACTCTTCCAGCAGTCTGGGAGCTGCCATAAAACTTGTAGTTATATTTGTAACGTTAACAGAATTGATCAAAATTAACCAAGACCCTACCTGGCCAGAAATGAATTAACATTGTCCAAATTTCTTGTCTATAGTATACTCACCTGGAGCTATACCTATATAGAGAGAAAAAATAATAATTTATTGTTTGCTATAAAGTATCTTTTATTTTGTGTTTGCCATGACCAGACATATAATTAAACTTACAACATACCTCTAGTAGTGAAGAGTTAGTGGGAAAGACTATACGGTAACTGAATAGAATTGTCTGCTGGTGGCAGTAATATAAAGTCATTGAATTGAAGGAGTTAAGGCTTTACATTTAGAGAGGGAGAGGAAAAAAATACATAACTCCATTATCCTGAAAATTCAAAGTGGCCAAGGATAGTTTGAACTTTTGAAATAATTTGAACATAAGAGGTAATATTTAACTGCCCATCCTGTTGTCTCCTAGTCTAGACATAGCTACCTTTAACAGACCAGACAGCCGGAGTTACCTTGGTCATCAGTGCCATATATTCATATTAGTATTTAAGTGATAATCCATATCTTAATTTATACTTTCACTTCCTTTTTGACATGCAGATTGTATACTGTGGTATCCTTATTTAGAAGTGTTAACCAGCTGTCCGTATTTGGTAGTCTAGACAATACTTTGGCCAGATCTGAAGGCTAATTTGGGGAGGTGAAATGGAAGTGAGTTACTGTGTATATATATATGGCATTAGAACTTTAGTGGCTTGAAATTTGAAGGTTGCATTGTATCGTCAAAATTTGTGCCAGTTGACTTAGGACCTAGTCCTGAGGGGATGATTACAAACTTAAGCCTCCAAGTCATTAGGCTGCCTTCTCTCCAATTCACACCTCCCTCATTCATACATCCCTCCACCTCCCTCACACCCTGTTTCCTTCCACACACACAGACACACACACACATGCTTTCCTAGTCAGACTATCCCTCTTCATTCTCTCTGTGTGGCCAAACCATATTAGGTTACTTCTAACACCTTGCAGCACATCCTTGTCAACTCCCCACCTCTCTCAAACTTCCTTATATGTCTCTCTGTCTCTCCCCATAACTGCACACACGACTCTTAGACCACTTCGTTCCCATCCTCTTCCTTTTGACTCGTGTCCTTCCAGCAGAGTCCAGCTTTACCTTTGTACATTAGCATGGGGATTATGGTACTGTCATAAATCTACTACATTACATCCATGCACACCCCTGTTCCCTTGTTAGTGTCCATATTATGCAGTTGAGGTCAGTATTTGTGTCAGGTGGTGTTAAAATCAAGATAAGTTCTCAGGTGATGTTTCAGTTTAAAATGTGTCACAAGAGTCAGTGGTAATAGTTATGATGTAATTGATCCACTACTGACTCTCCAGCATAACTTTTGACACAACTATGCTTTCTCCACCTCAGATGCTGACACAAGTTTTGTCACTGACTGTATACAACCTTTTCTCTGTCCTTTCTTGCACGTCGTCCCTTAAACTTCAACAGCCATTCCTCTGTGTGCCCTTTCTTGCACATCATCCCATAAACTTCAACAGTTTTTCCTCTGTGTGCCCTTCCTTGCACATCATCCCTTAAACTTCAACAATCTTTCCTCTACTTGCCCTTTCTAGCATCTCATCCCCCAAACTTCCATCATCTCTTCCTCAGACAGTCTACAGGGCACTAACATTCTCCATTTCCTAACCCACCAGCCTTACTGTACATTCCCTGACTGCATTCCTCTCAAAAACCAGCTTACTTCAGCTTTTTTTTTGCTCTACCTCTCAGACAAACACGTGTGGGATACTGCCATTCTGTCCAGTGCCAAGTTAACCCTTCAGCCCTGGTACGTCTTTCTTTATTTTTTTTCTGGCTAAGGCTGGGTGAGTTTATTCAGCTGGGGTAAGAAGTCTCGGCTCGGGTAACAGGCACACTTGCTGTTTATTCCGGTCATAACTGTAATATTTCTCTTGAGAAAGACAAGAAAGAGAGAGTTCAGAGTCTCCATATGTTGCATCTACCCCCTGCAGAAACAAATGTTTATTTTTTATTCAGCATTGGTGAGAAGTTTGTGAGCTCAGATTCACAAGCACATTAAAAATCCTGTTTAACTGATGTGTTTTGTCAGGACGCTCAAGGAAAGAGTTGAGACTCTTCCTATGTTACTTATTCCTCCTACAGAAACTTATATACAGTGTATATATATATATATATATATATATATATATATATATATATATATATATATATATATATATATATATATATACATACATACATACACACACACACACACTATATATTAATGTTCAGCCTTGACAAGAAGTCTCTTGGCTTGGATTCACAGACGTATGGTTTCCCATCATAGCAGCTACAGTACTGTACTCTCTAGTTCTTCCTCCTAAAACACAGCTAAGTTACTCAAAGGGATCAATTGTGAATTTGTTTAGGCATTCCGTCCCTGGGCTGTAACGGTCAGAAAGGTCTCGGTAACCCCTTCAGCCTATGTACGTGTTTATATTTTATTTGGATTAATACCAGGTTGTTTTATTCAGCTTATGTAGTCATCACTGGGCATTCTTATGGGAGAAATTGGTGCAGTCCTTATTGTGTTTTTCGGTAGATACAGGCAGCCTGACTGCAGGATGTAACCAATTACAAGTGAGCCATGTGCAAGGAAGATCCTGTATTTATTTATTTTTACATCCTTTGTGCAAGCCTGACAAATTTCCACATGCACTTCTCCAGACCATACAAGCCCCAAATCTATTCATACCCATACCTATGCCGGGAGTTTTGTGTGGGGATGGATCATCTCTGTAATGAGTAGGTGGTGTCCTGCAGTCCTTTCAGGACCAGTACAGCATGACTTAATGAATGCATAGTGCAGCTGCCAACCCACATCAGGCCTGTGCAAGGTGACCATTACAATCTCCCTCCTTCCCATTTGGAACTGATCAATGGGACCTGAATTTACCACTTCTTGCATAAGTTGTCATTAGCTGATATTCCTACTCTCTCACTTTCCTTCTTAAGTTGTTCTTTTATCCAAACCAGTATACTGTAATTATGCGGTGGCACCAATATAATCAGCCAGCAGAAGCCCAGTAAAAAAACTCCCTTATCTCTCCCTGCCCACCTAAAGGAGGATGGTGGACTGGAGGAAAAGGGCATGTGGAGCCTGCTGTCTACTAGATTCATGCTGTGGTGAGCCTGGGGCATCGCTTCCAACTTGGGGTGATATACAAGATCTGCCTTGCATATGTCTCACATGTAATTGGTTACATCCTGCAGTCAGGCTTTCACTTTGCTGCATCTCAGTGTACCTACCTGCCACAAATGCCACCCAAGTTGGTTCTAGACAGTCTCATTTTGCATTCTCTCCACACAACCAAATCATCTCTAGGTACTCTACTTTAAATCCACATCACTGCAACGCTCCTTCACTTCCTCATTTGTTCATCTGCCTCCCCATGTAACTCCACTTTCTCATCTCATATACTGCAGCTCATTTCCATTCTTTCATGTGTCCTTGCTTCACTTCCATACATTAGAGTCGGGATCACAGTACTGTCTTTCTTTGGCTTCACCTCTATGGCCACTTCCCTTACGTATCACTGCTCACATTAAGTAAATAGCATTGTAGATAAACTAGCTCCATGTGTGCTGTGAAGTTCAAGTTCTTTGTTATTTCTTATTAATGCAGTTCAGCTTTGTACAGTACCGGTATCTGTTTTATCTGTGAAGGGGTTAATGAAGGCTGTATCGGGTCTGTGGTTTGAAATTACTCCCCCCTCCGTCTTAAAAAAAAAATATATATAAGTAATGAATAAAATACTAATATAATTAAATGGGTGAGTGCTTTGTGTTTCAGGTTTTTTCAGGTTTTAAATAATTCGGGCATCAAAACCACATTATGGTGCATGAAGTGTAGGGAGTGCCAGTTTGATTTACAGAGATCAGCAGTGAATAACAGATAAGCTTATCACTGTGAGACTGGAGATGATGAAAGCGGGGGGGAGAGGGGTCAACGTAAGATACCATACCAGGCTCTTGAAGCGTTGTACTCGACTGCTGATTCAGTGTGTGATGTGCTGGTGAATGGAAAAGGAGTTACAGTGGTGGGAAATAGTGACTGTTTTGGAGGAGTTGTATGTAGTGCTGGAAATAGTGACTGTTTCATTCAGAGGAGTTAGATTAGTTGTATTTTGTTCTTGCTCTCTCCAGATAAGTTTATTTACATTACGAGAGGCTTTCTAAACTGGAGGATTAGTCGTGGTAGTAGCTGCAACCCCAGGCTCATTTGAATGTGAACCCAGGACTACAGGTCAGGACTCCCTTTTGTCTGCAGTCCACCACCATCCTGTTGAGAGATTGAGGGACTTTAGTATAACTTGACAGCTCCATCACCCAATCATACCAGTGCCACCACTTGAAGGCATCCCCCACCAGCATTCTTGAGCCTTACAGAAATTTGAAGGAAGTAAATGTAATCTGGCCGTAGCAAGAATATATAAAAGTAATTTGTAAAGGGGTGAAGTATCTGTGAAGCAGAAGAAAGGAAAGATAAAGTAATTGTGTGAAGGCAGCGGAGAGTATAGCGTCAAGAAAAGTGGCTGGTGGTGTGTATGCCTTGCTATGAAACAAGACTGAGTACACTTCAAGAGGACTGCAAGGCGTGTCTACCCATACGAATTTTCAGTTGTGAGAACGGTGGATATGGGACTGTTAAGGCAGGTATAGTTTGTTGTTGTGTAAGGTAAATAAGGTAGGAATATAATTAGTTTGTGCAAGAGAGGGAGTGAATGGAGAGGATTGATCAATAATGGAAGCGTTTATGCTGGTATGGTTGTACAGCGTAGAGAAAATAGAAAAAGTTCTGTACCTTATTGCAGCAACTATCTGTCATCCAGTCAAGTGGTACTGTATCAGCAAAGTTATTTTCGTAAGCCATTCTTCGCGGTATTACCAGTTACCGTATACTCCAGCAGCTTAGTAGGTATCACTTTAAACCTCAAGAAAACATTGCATGAAATAATCATCATCATCACTATAAGTAAATGCATAATTCTTATGTGTGCTTAGAATGTATCACTAAAGTAAGCCTATAAAACATTGCATAAAATAAGCACTAAGTAAATGCATAATTCTACTGTGTGCTTAGAATGTATCACTTTAAAATAAGCTTATAAAACATTGCATAAAATAAGCACTATAAGTAATACATAATTCTAATTCTACTATGTGTGAATGTCGTTGCTGGAAGTGAACAGTATTTATTCCTCAAACTTCAGCCAACAAAGTAACACACACACTACGAGTTCACCTTCACACAGGCTGTCTCACCCCTACCTCCCCTCCATCCTGTCTAAACTGATATCACATTCTGGTAAACTGCTGACATCTGCCTTCAAACTTCATCCTGGCTTCTCTGACCTACTTACATCTACCTCCTTCCACCACCACCTTCCCTCTCCCTAAACAAATATCCATTGGTTCCCTCCCCATCCTACGAAAAAAGGAACTGCAAACGTTTCCAAACCTCACCCTGATTCTCACCTGTCACTTGAGTCCTACTTAACTAACACCCTCCACCACTGGCACCATCCTTACCCATGTGCTAATACCCCTCGGTTCCCTCTCTAGTCATAGAAAGGAGGATGGTGGGCTGTATGAGAAGGGTAGTCCACTAAACTCACATAAACATAATTTGGTCATCGCTGAAGCCTTGGTTGTGTGCAGACAAAATACATCTGTACTTTTAACAGGATATGCCTTTGGTTTATGATTCAGGGGTTAAACAAACAAATGCCTATGCACACACACACACACACACACACACACACACACACACACACACACACACACACACACACACACACACACACACACACACACACACACACACACACACACACACACACACACACACACACACACACACACACACACACACACACACACACACACACACACACACACACACACACACACACACACACACACACACACACACACACACACACACACACACACACACACACACACACACACACACACACACACACACACACACACACACACACACACACACACACACACACACACACACACACACACACACACACACACACACACACACACACACACACACACACACACACACACACACACACACACACACACACACACACACACACACACACACACACACACACACACACACACACACACACACCTATTTCTTACATTAAAGCAACATTATAACAAGTAGCAGGGAACTTTCAGTAAAGAAAACTTGACTAATGAAACAACATTGAGTGAAGTGAGTTAAGATGAGGAGTGTGTTGGATGTGGAGAGAGAGAGAGAGAGAAATCCTCCATGATACAAGCCAGACTTAAGGACTGTAGACAAAACAAGCAGGGTCAAGAGAGAGAGCTCAGTCATATCCCTGTGGTCCCATCCCCCTCCCCTCTCCCCACCCAGTCACCCCTCGTCACCCCTTCTTGTCCTGCCTTCACACCTTAGTGGCAATTACATTAACTCTTGAGACACCCTGTAGGCACTATGAAACAATAGGCAACAGAAATTTTGGCTATGATATGTACATAATATTTTCCACTCCAGTGCTAAGCAAACAGGAGTGAGATGTGGAAGTATTGTAGTGGGTAAGGAAGAGTACATTGAGATAGCTTGGATCTGTACAAAGGATGGACATTGGTGTGGTAATCAAGGAAAGTATGTGAAGGTTAGAGCAAGGGTAGTGTTGGTAGACAGACTGTATGTGATACGGAAGTGAGTGGAGCAGTAGGTTGGTGAAAGAGAAGGAAGTGGAAGAGGAGTATTTGAGAGAGAGAGGGGGGGGGGATGAGGTTAAAGTGACCTGGAGGCATTTCTGTCATAGCTGTCCTTTGTTTGGAGATTCCCATGACGCAGCAAGGCATTGGAGATGAGGATGAATGCTTGTCATCCTTTTTTGTTGTATGTATTTTTATGGTGGTCATAAACGATGATGGTACTCAGCAGAAGCTTTGGATCAGAGGGGAATTGATCAGCACTAGCAACAGAAACTGTAAAATATACCAAGGAACTTTTAAGTCAACAGTAAGCTACCATTGTCCCTGGGAGGCACTACCATGAGAGTGAAGTGTGGCTGCTGCCATGTTTCCTGGGAGGCTACATGCTCGTTAACTAGCCACACATACATCACTCTTAGGCAGGAAATTCATCCATAAGTAAATACAGTAGTCATAGTCCAAGCTTGGGCTCCAGTAATTGCATTATTACAGATCATATTTCACGCCAGATTTGTTTTTGCTTAACAGCCTTGAGCAACTGTTGGGAACTAATTAGCTGGTTTTGGTGCTTGGTTTAGATTCCAGCCCATAAAACAGCTATACCATGGCCAGACACTGTATGGAAATCTTAAGAGGAAGCAAGGGGGGCTAATGTATGTCTTTCCTTTCAGGGGTGTGGAGGCTGCGGCGATGCTCAAAGTGGGCAGTAAGTTTTACACATTCGATGAGTTAAGCAGAAGATTGGAGGAATTTCAAGAACTCGAACAAGTCCAACTTTGGGTCCGTGATTCCCGAACTGTGGTGGCTGCTGCTAAGAGGGCGCGCCGCAAGTCCCTCAACCCAGCACTCAAGTATGCCGAGCTGACCTACTCATGCGTCTTTGGTGGGCGCAGACCCTCGGACCAAACTAAGATCCATAACCAGTATGTCATCTGCGGGAATTTTGACCACTGTCTGTAGTGTACTCTGTACATTTTAACATCTTATCTGTGTATGTCTGTTTATATCAATCTACCTGTCTGTCTGAATCTTTTTATCTGTCTACTTTTCAGAAGTTATCTTTATGGTGTGTTTTATCCACAATAACCCCTTTTGTCAATCTGGAAAAGAAAGCCTTCATGTGGTAGCACTGATATAACTAGGAAGTTCCACTTCCCACTTATGCAAATATGTCTCAGTTCCCTCCTTATCCCTTGAAAGGAGGATGATGGACTGCAGGAGTTCGGCAGCCTCAGCCTGCGGTCCACTGGGTTCGTGCACATATGTGCCTGGGATTGCAACTTCTCTCTGTTTATTGCCAGACATCTTAATCCTGGAAGGAGTTGCCACAAACAAATTGTCTCTCTCACCTTATCTTCTGTCATCAGACTGCCCTCCCTCTGATACTTTCTGTTCATACTAAAGTGGTTAATATCAGTAGTAAGGCTTAATGGGTGTTGTTTAAGCACTCTTAGCAGGAAACAGTATTAAGAGGTATGCTATCTTGTGTCATTATCTTATCTCTTAAGTGTATGAGTATACAGGAGTGATAACATTATCAGTGGTTGATGCAGGCAGTGTCCTACCCTGCCCTTCTCGTTATCTTTACGCACTACAATTCACTGAATGGTGGTTTTAGTGGGGCTGTTTGGAGAGAGAGACAAATGAGGAAGTGATGGATTGTTGTGTTGATGTGAATAGGCCTATACTGGATACCATTAGGAGAAGTACTTAGAGATGGTTTGACTGTATGGAGAGAGAGAGATTGACTAGGAGAGTACATGTTAGTGAATTTGAGGAGGGGGAGACAGGATGAGATGGAGGGATGGGATGAAGACGTATATGAGTCGGGGGATTGAGTGGAAGAGAGAATAGCTTGAGGGGGAGGAGAGGGTGACATGGAGGCAATTTGTTTGAGGCCATCTCTTCCATGATTTCTTTTAGTTGCAAATAGAGGTAGATGTTTTGGTCTAACCCCTAATATATATATATATTTTTTTAATGCGAGGAAGAAGGAACCAAAGGCCATGAGCCCGCAGTAACAGTTCCCTCCAAGAGAAAAACAAAATACAATAGAGAGCCAAATTCAAGATCCGATCATTTTGAGATGCCTAGACACACTGCGTTTGAACGACTGGAGATCATAGGCATGCTTTTGATAGTTTTCCCTCGTGTTTTTTCCTGCTCTCTGTACTTCATCATTAGGTGGAAATGGGGGTCAGCCAATTATTAAACAGTGGATAGGGGGATGGAAAACTTTAGTATTTGAAAGGTTAAAGACAGTTTTCTATCTTTTCACAACCAGAATTTCTCACAGTTAAGCAGAAGCCTCCTGTGGTAGCCTCAGTAAGATAGCCATAGACAGGGAAGGGGTTGAAGCGAGAGGAGAACGGATTTGGTCTACTGGATTAGGGTGCTCCAACAAAACGGGGTGGTTGGGGTTTTTTGCTCACCTAGTACTACTCAGGGGTTAGGAACTGGTCACTCCTGTCATCAATAACAGGATTGAGTAGCCTATCATAGGTCCCTGAGCTTCTGATATGGCAGTGAATATTGAAAAAGGATGAAGTATGATGGAACAGTGAGGGTTTAGATGATGGAATAGAAAGAGAGAGGATTTAGTATGAAAATATTGTAAAAAATATGTGTTAATTTTTCAGGTTTGGTATGATGGAACAATGAAGGAATAGCTGATAAAATAGAGAGAGAGAGAGGATTTAGTATGAAAATATTCTTTAAAAAATACAGTATGTATATTAAGAATGACAGGATTTGGTATGAAATTATCGTTAAAAAATCTTATAATTTTTCAGGTTAGTATAATGGGACACTGAAGGAATAGCTGATAAAATAGAGAGAGAGAGGATTTAGTACGAAAGTATTCTGAAAAATGCGTATTATTTTTTCAGAACGTCAGCAGGAGGTTGCCCGTTTAAGGTACGACTATCAACGTCAAATGATGGTCAAGCTCTGGTTGTAAAAGAAATTTGTCATGAACACAATCATGAGCCAGGCAAAGTAAGTAACCGGAGACCAGTGGCTTGGTAAGGATCCCTGTTTTTACTTGTATTTATGGCATCTGGCAGGTGTGTGTGAGGTGGGTGTAAGGAAAAACACACACACACACACACACACACACACACACACACACACACACACACAGATGGGACCCCACGAGTGTAACTTATTTCCTGTATATCACAATTAGGTAAATACGCAGACACACACACACACACACACACACACACACACACACACACACACACACACACACACACACAAGATTAAAAAAGTTCAAAGGGCCACTACAAGATGGATACCAAGCTTAAGGGACCTAAGCTACGAAGAAAGACTAAATAAACTGAATCTACCAACACTACAGGAGAGAAGGAAAAGAGGTGACATGATAATGCTATATAAGTGCATATCTGGGAAGGAGAAAATAGACATAAATGATTACTTAACATATGGAGAAGCATCAGCAAGAGGACACTGCAAAAAACTGCTTAAGAAGAGAGGTGATAAAGACGTGAGGAAATTCAGTTTCCCAAACAGAGCAATTGATCAGTGGAATGCACTACCGAATGAAATAGTGTGTGCCAAAACAATTCACAAATTTAAGGATATGTACGATAAATATGGTTTAAGACACGGGACAGTACGAGCTTGACTCATTCCTGTAAAGATACAATTAGGTAAGAACAATTGGGTAAGAACACACACACACACAAACAGATGGGACCCCATGAGCATAACTTACTTCCTGTATATCACAATTAGGTAAATACACACACACACACACACACACACACACAGTCTAGTGAAATGTGTGCCAAAGTTCAGGAAGATATTTTAGGGCTGATTCAGAGTAACAAATGATATATATATATATATATATATATATATATATATATATATATATATATATATTATATGGATATATATAAATTCGGAACCATCACAGGACTATTTACTGGTTACCTAATGGGAAAATTTGGAACCATCACAGGACTATTTACTGGTTACCTAATGGGAAAATTTTTGGGGAAATCATATTCTTGTATATGACTAGCATTAATTTTAGCTCTGATGGTTGAGATTTGAGTCCGTGTTAAAAGAGAATTTATAACTCAGAATTAGTCCAAAAATATCTTGGAGTTTGGCACACATTTCCCAGAGACAGTACACATGCAGGTGGTTGTACTTGTGATGGTACCATACATAGAGTTGCAGGTTACTGGTACAGCCTTTGGTATGAAGTGCAGAGATGAATAAGAGTGAAAGACATATCAACGTTTACCCAGTACGCGTTTGAAACTTTGATGTATTAAGAATTGTCAGGTGATTGTTATATTGTGTTCTCCATAATTTTTTGAACTTGTGGCTGTTTTAATCACATTTTTAAGTGACCCCTTCCTCCTCCGAGTTTCATGACTGCCCACTTATTGCAATACAAACCATCATATATGAAAATCTGTTTTTCAAAACCATGTTCCAAATACTTTGTGATAATGGGCTTGATACCACCATTTCCACTCAGTTGCTGCCTATTAGACTTTTTTTTTTTTTTTTTTTTAAGAATGGGTCAGTTGCTAATACAAGATACGTTACTTGATTTTTTTTTTTTTTTTTTTTTTTTTTTTTTTAAGAATGGGTCAGTTGCTAATACAAGATACATTACTTGATTTTTTTTTTCTTTTTTTAACGTATAAGAATTGGTCAGTTGCTAATACAAGATACATTACTTGATTGTGCAGTATTTACCGTCAGCTGTCAGTGGCTATTTATAAAGTGATTCTCCCCCCCCTAATTTGTCATTTTATTCTGATTTCCAAAATTTTCCATTTTCCATGAAGCCTGTGGACCCAGACATTTAGGATTTGAGAGTTGTATGGTACTGTATTAAATGCTTTTGTCTTGTTTTTCAGAAATTACACGAGGAGCCAAGGCGTTTGTACAAAAAGACTCAAAACCGCACCACGGTGCGAAAACCCGTCCGTTATATTGTGAATAAACAGCGAGTGAGCAGCAGTACCTCCAGCAAGAGCAAGAACCGTTCCGATCATTCAGAGTCCCATGTCCAGCTGGGACAGTCTCCGTTCCACCACCTCCACCTGCACCAACAGCAATACCAGCAACAACAGCAACTCAAACTGCAATTACAACAGCACCTACAACAACAACAAGAGCAGCAAGTACGTTTATATTGAGAGACTTATTATGTGCAAGTATTTTCGCTCTGTCAGGTCTCCTTGTTCCACAGTGAGCCATTTCCCTCTTTAGTCCCATGTCCCAGCGGTCACCATGCAGGGCCTGTTCCCAGATACAACTGCCATGCACCTCACAACCAAACTGGAGCTTCAGTTGTGTATTTGATTTCTCTTCCTCATGTAGCAACCAGATACCTGTAATCATAAGTGGAGCTTTTGTGTGTTTGATTGGTTGTGCTTTTATCTCCACTGATAAAAACAAAGAGCAGCAAGTACCTTATTTGTGAAGCAGAGCTGAAGTTGTGTAAAATGTTGCTTATTATTTTTATCTTCACTCATTTAGCTACTTGAAAACTGTGATTATCCTGAAAACTGTGATTATCCTGGTAGAACTTCCCTGGGACCCAAAGCCTGGTATCTGGCCTTGCACAACACATCAAGGCAAGGAACTGAACCACATACACAGAATTTGGAGGGGAACTTCCATACGTACACAACATATCCCTTCTGTGCAACTACAGTCTGTTCCCTGGAGTAGGCTGGATCAGTTAGTCATGGATACCAACTGGCCAAGGAGAGGGAAAACTCTGAGTACAAACCTTTGGCCCTAGGATGTGTTGGTGACTGTTAGGACATATGGACATTGAAACCTTGCTAAGAGTTCTTGCTGGTGAAGCTGCCTGGTACTCAAAATCATCACTGGTATGAGAAAAAAATGCTAAAAAAGGTGTACACATGGATGCATAGTGAAGGCATTGAGAGGCAGAAATACTAGTACTGAATAATGTACATGGTGGATGGAGAATACATGAGGAAGAGTCAGGAATAAACTTCTGATTCTACCTTGGCATTCTTCATCCATCATTCACCAACCTATCACAATATCAAATGAAATGGTTATAATATAAGTATATTCTGTGGAGACCTGTCAGTAGGAGAAGGTGTAGAAAATCATACATAGATGTGGTAAATCTTCGCCATCAGGAGTTGAAGCGGCGTCAGCAGGTGGAGGTGATACAGCTGGACTCGCCGGACCACATCGACACCCCTGATCACCTGAGCTCTCCTGATCTCTCTACGTCCTTTGATCAGCTCGGTTCACTCAACAACTCCGTCGACCACTACGCGTACCTGCCACCCTCACCAATATCCCCGAGGTACAAAGAATCTAATTGTACCCTGATGTCACCCTTATTTCGTATTGTACCCTAATGTCCTTATTTCTGCTTTATTTTGTCAGTAGAATTCATTTGACTAAGACCAGGGGCTGATTTATTTCCCTCACCAATATCCCCAAGGTACAAGAGCCTTTTTGCACCTTAACATCCTTTATTTCTCCCTTATTTTAGCATTACTATTCATTTCACTAAGACCAGGAACTAGTTTCATCCCTCGTCAATTTCCTAAGGTACATCCAGTCCTTATTCCACCCTTATTATTGCCTTATTTTACCATATCCTAATCATCCTTATACTGAGACCAAGGACTTTATTTATAACCCTCACCAGTCTTCCTATTTTGCTCTTATTTTAGCCCTACTTTAGTTCTGGCGTAGTGCTCACTTTGCAAAGACCAGGGGATGTAATTATAATAGTAACTTTGACTTGAAGATTGCTTGGTATATACAGCAATGAGCAAAAATTAACTAACACTTCCCTGCCAGCAATGGTAATGGAAAATGTTATGTGAAATGATATGTGATGGCAGTATGAAGTACACTGAGAGTATGAGGAGGAGGGATGCTCTCTTAACATTCAGGGAGGAACAAGAAACGTGGAAGGCGGGGTGCAGTGTTAGCTGGGAATTGTCAGCGAACTCTTGTACATTGCTGTTCTTTCTTATAAATAACAAGCACTTGACAATCAGATCAGAGTAAATATTATAATGGCAGAGTAAGAAAAAAAAAAAAAGACCTTTGATATCGCTAACTGTTATGGAGGTGTCGTAGAAATTTACTGGGTTTTGTTGATGATGATGATGACATGTTTTTATAAATACGCCCCCAGGCTCTCACTCTTAACTCCTATGCCTGTGTTGTCATTGCTGAAGGCGGCTCCACGGCACCTCTTCCTTAGCTATTTATTTTTGGATAGTGCAGGTTAATGTTCCTTTGTATGTTAAATCTGCAGAGTATGGCAATATAAGAAGGATTTATTTAATGAGAGAGGATAGTAAGGTTTAATAAGCCGAGCAAATCACTTAGGAAGAGGTTGTGGGGAGCTTCCTGAACCAACGAGAATACAGAGCCTAGTGTTCTCATGGCTTTATGTTGTAATAGAATGGTGTTAATGAAAGCAAGTGGATTTTCTTTTAAAGTAACTAAGGAATTTACACTTGAATCATAGCAAAGGTTAATGTCCATTGGGAGGAAAGTTTGCAATGCTTCATGTGTATTTTACTGTTAAGGTATGCTTAGCACTGCTCTGATTTGCATTGAAATTAGTTGTAATGGTAGTGTAGTAACATTCCCTTTAAGTTAGTGTCTTCCACTACAGGCAACAAACACATAACTCTAATGTTCCCTACAGCAGTACTAAGGGAATAGCTAATGAAAATAGAACACTAAGCATTTCAGGGTCGGAACTAGGAATAGTTTTGTGTTGCCAGTTTCACTTTCCAAAGTAATGAGTGTTTGGCACCCCTTATATCCCAGCCAGCTAACTGTGACATTTTAATATATTTGTAAAGCTATTGAACCAAGAATCAAAAGCAATTAACAAAGCTGTGAAACTTATAGTTTGTCATCCAAGGAAGTGTTGTATCTTGTGTTGAAGAATTCAACACAAAAGCCAGGAAAAGATGTTGTATAAGTGAGGTATACTAATTTGGTGAACAGCCAGAGATATTGCACAGGCAGCAGGAACAGCTTGCTTTGTTCAGTTCATGCCTCTAATGGAGAACAGCTTTTTTGAAAAGAGTTATGAATACATAATGCAGTATGATAAGTGAGGTTTACTAATTTTGGTGAACAGCCAGAGATATTGCACAGGCAGCAGGAACAGCTTGCTTTGTTCAGTTCATGCCTCTAATGGAGAACAGCTTTTTTGAAAAGAGTTATGAATACGTAATTCATGATAGCAAAAAAGTATCAAGTGCCAGAGTTTATGTTACTGTGCCTGTCACATGTGTCAATTGGAGATGAATTGCAAATGCAGAAAAATTGGATATGATGGTGTTGTGACCCTTGGTTCATCTTGCTATGAACCCAGTGGACTGCAGGATGAAGTTGTCCTTCTGCAGTCCACCATCCTCCTTTTGGAGGAAAGGAAGGGAGTTGAGGGATGTTTGTATAACTACTGGTCAGTGTTACTGGTGCCATCACATGAAGGTATCCCTCTCAACCACCAAGATTGGAAGTAAATCAGGAATGCAGAAAGACTAAAAATCCATAATGAAAGCAGAATGACTAGAAACAAAAATCATGCAAGAAGAGTGATTGGATATAACTGACAAAATCAGAGAAAACCAGAGAGAGGTATCAAGTTGTTGAGGTACTGTTGGTTTACCTGTGACATGTGTCAGCATTGGAGCTCAAGACTGGCGTGGCACTTGTCCCGCAACCCATACCGATTCCAAAATTCCCCGTTTCAGAAGTCTTGTTGGCCGGTTGTTGAGGTGGCGGCATCGGGGCTAAGAGGGCTTGTGGGGTCGCTTCATTGTCGACTGATCCATCACTAGTTTGAACCCTTGACATCATCTAACTCGACATCAACCCCAATACCCATTGCACGTTACCTAATCCTCATTCATGTAGATGTACGTTCCATTTATTTTGGTGACATTCTTTGGTCCCCTTCACTCAGAGGATAGTGTTTGTATTTTATTCCTGCTGTGGTATAGAGGGGTCTAGTGAAATGACCATATCTTTTATATACCTTTCTTTTGGGTCAAATTTCCTTGGACTGTACAAGTAACATAATCATTCCAAAGAAAGTAATGGGCAAGTGGCTGGTCATTCTCACTGTAAATATCTGGACCAAGCAGCGTAACCCAGGGCCTCGGTGCTCCTGGATTGGATGGATGGATAGAAGGAAGGAAAGAGGGATGAATGGAAGGAAAGAGGGATAAATGGAAAGAAGGAAGGAAAGAGGGATGAACAGAAGGGAAGAAAGGAAGAGGGGTGAATGGAAGGAAGGCTAGATGGATGAATGCTGGCAGATGACTTTATTCAGGCCAGGAGGGGGTTAATGAAGACTATATTAACAGTTATAATTCAGAAATTCTCTCCTGAATAGAATGAAGCCATCTGATAATTGCAAGAATAAAATGCAGTCAAGATCCTTGTGAAGAATGGGTACCTCTTAATTCTTTGGAAGCACTAGAATCGTCAAATATAAAGCATTAATTTGATTACTCCATCAGACATATAGGCACTGATCCGGCATAGAAGTACTGGAAGCTCTTGAAGGCCACTTTTGAATAGTGTGTGATGATTTTGCATTGTTTTTCAGGTGTTTATTGCATGGGTAGGTGTTCCGAAGTTAACAGAATGCCATGGTATATACAGACAGTCCACACTTAAAGACTGAGATATGTCAGGGTAAAGTGCAGTTATATACGCTTTTGTTTCGGTATTGAGAGGAACCACAAGTTAATTCATACCTTTGGCTTTACAACAGCTGTATTATGAATCCCAAGCAACTTCAAGATAACTTGTTAATATGTCATAATCATGATAATATTCAAACCTGTGGGACTCATTCTCAAACGAAATAAATTGTCTTTTATCATCATCATCATCCAGACCCCATTTTATCCCACCAAAGAATGAGATGTAGAGAGCAAGGAAAACCTGATGAGGAAAGCTAACCAAAAGTCTGCCTAACTGAATGAGCCACACTCATTCACTAACCATTCAAGCCCCTGGAATCCTAAGTTAGTAGACGTCAAAACATCCACCTTTACATGCTGCATACGGCCTATTATTAGCATGAGTCAGTTCAGTTACCCTCACTTCGTATCTTATCTTTTATAAAGGCTCCAGGATGCCTGTGTACATCAGCCTTAGTCCCCTAATGGTGACTCTCCACACAGCTTAGTGTCAGACAGCCTCACTATTCAGTCCATTATCCTTGAGGTTACACTTCATAACTTCATCCTAGGTTCCCTCCCCCCTCTCACAACCCTACCTTTGACGTTCACACCTCTCACTTTCTACTCTGCCAAACTCAGGTCATACACTTCTCCATACAAAATTCATCTGTTCAGTGATGAGAGTTAATAATGAAGCAGCTTTAACTGGGGACTGTCTGTAGGTAGAGTCAGCACAGTGTAGAGGAATTAGTGTAAGATATTTTAGTGTAAACAAGATCAGAGCAGAATATCAAAATGGCCCAAGCCAACACCAATGATCAAGCTTATTATATGGCTGATTTTGGTTTGACACTAGAGCCAACAAGATTCCCAGCATGTGTTGATGAAATTGGATTATAAGTGTCTATTTGTTGTGTAATAAGTCAGTAAGGTTTCATTTATAATTTACATAGCATGATTGTTAGTGAATCTCTTTTCAACAACAAATAGCTCATATGTAAAGTACTTTGTTATTCATTTGTACAATCTTTCATTTCATTCAAAGCATAATCTGATTTTGTTACACATGCTTTTTTTCTTTTTTCTGTAAGACCTAAGTTTTAGTGTTAATAATATACCAGTCAGAAATAATTGTTAAGAATGTTATGCATTTTAATGTAGATAAAGCTTTCATAAACAACAGTGATAAACCATGTGGTTTGTAAGTGTTACTATAAGTTAGGTAAGGTAGAGTCAGTTGTACATGGAGACATCAGCTTTTGTGTAAGTACTGGACATCAGTAATTTATATTTTAATATGTGATTTATGTAAGACATTGGTAATCATATGACGCTACAAAAGTTTTCCAGGGAAGTTAGCCACCTCACCTGCTCAGAATTGTTAATAATGTAGTTTTGACTTTAAAGAAAAAATGCTTTAAACACAGTATAATAAGTCCTTGTTATAAGCAGCCTTTTAGTTTAAATTAGGTTGATTTTCCAGTTCCCTGTTTGGTGCTGATGACAGATGGTTCCACACAATGACACAGTATAACTGGGTACCTTTGCTACTCAGTTCTGCAAATTTCCCTTAACTCCCTCCCTGTGCTTTGAAGGGAGGGTGGTATTCTGCAGGAGGTTATCTTCAGCCTGCAGTCCACTAGGTTCATGTTTAAATGAGCTTGGGGCCTCAACAGCACCACCACCACCAAGTGCCTGGAAGAAGTTGATATTTTGAAACCCATTCTTGCCTTATAATGAGGACTGGCTGTGTTGTTGGGTGTGGTGAAGTTGCAGGTAAGTACTGTACTGTGAGTTGCATAAGGCCTTGTGTTGCAGCCTGTCCAGTGGCTGCCCGGTAGACAGTGAAGAAGAGGAGCGCCTGGAGCCAATATTGGACTTAGAGGAGGCTTTGGAGGAGGCCCTAGGGGATCTGGACAGCGTGGGCAGCATGGAGGTGGACACGAGCCTCCGCCTCACCACTGTGGGGGGCACCACCCCATCTGGTGGCCCCCAGGTGGATTCCTCGGACGACCATGCGGGTCCCCCTCCGGCGAAGAGGCAGCGGGGTCGTCCCAGGAAGCAGTCGTTTACGGGAAGTACGTTTGAGAGTGACATTCCAGATCTCGATTTCAGTCTGAGCGACCTAATGGACTTTGATGTATACCTGTTTTAGCCGAGGGACAGTGGATAGACTCAGACATCCGTGGCCGTGTTCTGGGTGGCGTGGGAGGTTTCTCGGCGCCTCCTCCTTAACGGATTTATTTTCCCCGTTACGCCTCTTGTATGTTATTTATATCTTTTTAAAATGGACATAGTTTGCATCAATAACATGCAAGAATATATTGAGGTGTAAAGTGCAGAATAACTTGCTAAGGGAGAGGTGTTAGGAAACCTCCAAAGCCACTCAAGAATACGAGGCCTACCTGTTTTAGCCAAGGGACGGTCGGTGGTGAGAGGAACTAATCACCTGTAGCTACAAAGTCTAAGTTCAAACTTGTACAGTTGACCTCCTTGTATGAACTGGACTTCATAAATAGTTGATCAAACCGTAGTTAAAAAAAGAAGAAAAAAAAACTGTCGTACCTTTTCTTTTGTAAATCTTCTTCCGTTCTCTTTGTTTTATATCAGTTGTTATGGAACTGAGCTTGAGTTAACAAGGTTTCACTCTGTAGGGTCATGGCTATATTTTAGTTCTGGTTCCATGGTAGAAACTTAAATGATGAAGTTCTTGTCACTTGTAAAATTGCACATATAAAAATGACTTGGTTACAAAAAATACAGCCACAAAGCTTTACCCCAATGTGTTTCATTTCTCCTGAAGGTTGCAAAAAATTTTCATCCGAAGGTAAAAAGTTGTGTTTCTCCCAGAGGTAAAAATCAAACTTTCCAGCCAGATTTAAAGGCAGCACAGTGAAACCTCGTCATCTCTCTCAGGGTCTGTGCTTTTGCCAGAGTTTCAGTTTTGACCAAATGTTTCAGTACTAAATTCCTTCAGTAATAAATTCACTCCTTTGCACACATGAGAGCTCTTCTGCATGTCAAGAAACGTAGAAGAACATTCATTTGTTGTTGAATAATCTGAGGTTTCACTTGCACACCTTATTTGGTTTCACTGATTTGCCTGCACAGTTCATTATTCATTCTTCATTGCTGCATTAACTTGACACTTCAGTTATGTATTTTGTTCATCTTGCTTCATGTTTACATCCTGTTGCAGCTCGTAGGTAAATTGCAGAAAAAGACTACTGCAGTACTATATCCTTTCCATAGCACTTCTTCATAACTAGTATAGTGTATTTAGTGAGAATGAACTGTTACAATTGAGTATGCAAGATGGAGATATGGCAGTTGTAAGCCAAGGTAGAGTGAAAAGAGTATAGCCATCCTTCATCCAAGCCTCTTCAGGCTCGGAGTATTTTATTGTAGCCGACATTGAGATGATTTTGTTCAGATTCTTTGATAGAGAAACCCACATTGTCATGACTCATATTTCCACCTAAATATGAAGTGAGGATCCACAAACGGTGAGAGAAAGTACTCAAGTAGAATATCAAAAAGTACTGTATGGCCAGTAAAATACGCCACACATTCATATAATTCAGGTCATAAGAATCCTGGCTTCATCCAAAAAATTCCTCATAATCTCTGGTAAGTAATTTTATGTATCTTATAAGTGCAACATTCAGTCAGTATAATATTGCTACTGTGAAAACTTGTGTTGTAAGAGGTGATTGGCTCTTTGGTGATACTGTAATAATACGGCATTAAGCAGTAATACTTGCAGGGCTAAAATAGGCAGTAATGGGGTATATGCTGTGGAAATTTAATACTTGAGATTTGTGTGTGTCCTGCAGCTGAAACTGTTGTAGACACAAAGTTCATTATACCCCAACCATCAACAAGGGAGTAAGAAATTGGGAACTGATTTATATCAGTAAAATCAGTATTAAAAGCCATGAAAATGATATCTTTAAGGAATGTGTGTGGAGCACACAGAGCAAGTAGGATGAGAAACAGTTGGATTAGGTGGTGTGTGCCACAAAGAGAACTGGCACAGAACACAGCAAGGCATCATCAAACTCAGGTGGCAGACAGAACCAAAAGAAATGATTTCTGAAAAAATGTGGAGTAAAGTTATGATAAGGTAGAAGATAGTTGAAGTTGTCCCCCCCCCCATAGTTCATTATCTTCCTTTTGGGGGATAGGGAGTGAGTTGGGGGCTGTTTGTAAAGTCAGGCAGTTGAGCTGCCAGGTTATATTGGTGCACATGTAAAGGTGTTCCTCTTGCATGAAACACGGTGGTGTAAAGGAAAGAGTGCGGGTGAGTTTGAGGTTGAGGGAAGGAGATGCCATCATATGGTGGCACCAATGTACCCAGGTGGCACAGCTGCTTGGTTATACAGACTCCCTCGCCACCTAGAGGGGCAGCAGATGCTCTGGCCTATCCCAGCTGAAGATGATACCAACCCTGGCTTACATACTGCACATACACCTGCCCAACATGTAAAACACATATCATGTGGACTGGTGAGTCAAGTGCAGCCACCACAGAGATCAAATGGTTCATTGAGGATGGGAACACCATCATCTTCGATGCCTTGCACCTTCCTGGGATCCTTTGAAAAGAGGATGGCTCCAAGAGAAATACCTTCAGGGTACCACATCCTCACACACCACTCATGCTCTCAAGCACTCCTCTTTCTCCTCCTACACTTAAGACCCAGTAGAAACAGTCTGCAGTGAACTTTGTGGGTACTCCAGATCACAACAAACAGCAACAAATTTTTTTAAGACAGCAACAAATATTCGTGTTTTAAAAATATATATATATGGAACCTTGCTGAACAGTGATGGAACAATCCCCAGCATGAAAGATAAGCAGACAACCTAATCTAATTACTATATATCAGTATGTCACAGAATACCTCTCCACAGAACAGTGCTACCACAGCCATCCAAAACATCCAGCCAAACAGCATCTTTTACAAACCCCTGGTAGTCATTTAGCTGCCAAATTGTCCCCCCCAGAGAGACAAGTGCACCTAGCCAGACTATAATGTGGTCATTACCTTTCCCAGTGTCAGTACCAACACAAAGTGTAGATCATGAACAATTCACCATACTGTACTGTCATTATAATGTGTCTGTATTTTATTCTCTCTCTTTCGCACTATGAACAGTAACACAGTAGCAGCTTCATGTGACACCACATGTAAAACATTCACCAACAGATTTTTTGAAGGTTTAAATGGTATGTGACTGTATGGCCCATATCAGGATGGCCAGAGGTTTCCCACTTCTATGCTTTCTGTGTTTCTGGGTCCTGCCTCACCCTGCAATTGAGTGGGTATAATGATGATGATATTGGTATACATTAAGGTTATTCTTTAAAAGTGGGTGATAACATACAACCAACAGATGAATGCTTGGTTGTCTTGTGGATTAAGGCGCTCATATAGGTTGTATGTCCAAGCGGAGGGTTAGGGATACAGTTGTTTAAATAATGTGACTCATGGAAAAGCAACTAGTCTGTAGAGAGAGGCTAGCTTATACGTTCTGATAGAGCAGTGAAGGATTAGATGATGGAATAATTATCAGTCTCATTTTAACCTTATTTGTGACTAAGAAGTGGGTACAGTGCTAAAAAATTTCATCACATTCAAATCAGTGTATAGTATTGTGTGACTATAAGTTATATTTTGCAGCTCCTCCCACTCCCAAGGGTGAGAGAGCTGACCGCAGTAAGTCAGGGGAGTCATCAAAGCAGGAGGAGGATTTCTTGGGATTTTCACCCACTAAAGACAAAGTGAGTTTTATTTGTACAGTATAATGATGTCTTTTATATTAAGTTTTTCATACAGCCGAGCTTTTGATGGAATGTAATACTGTATATGAAATGGATGGCAGAGAAATTGATCAAAGACCCTTTTTTTTAATTTTTTGCTGTACAATATAATGATGTGTTTTGTATTAAGTTTTTTGCACAGCAGATCTTTTGATGGAATGTTATGTATGAAATGGGTGGTAGGGAAATAGATGAAAGACCTTATTTATTTTATTTTTATTTTTTTTGCCTTTTTCCTCTCTAACCTTTCAGACTACACGGTGTCACTAGGAAACAGACAGAAGTTTAAATGTTGTAAAAAGAAAATTATAATCAAACAAGAGAGTGCAAGTGTATGTTTACCATTATGAAGCCAGTGTAATTATCATTTCCTCTTGGAAGGTCTTTAACCAACATTATAAGAACAGGATTTTTTAACATGATGAAGAATGTAGCTGATGCTCCAAATGTTGTTCCACCAAATAATAATATGCTTACCAGTACCTTGATCCTGCTAAATCTGTTTACTTTTGAAATGCAAGTACAGTAAAACCCTTTGAAGGCAGACTACCTGGATGGGAAAGGTGTCCATCATAACAGGTTCCCCATCATACAGTAAATTTATTGTTTGGCACCTTGATGTAACAGTTTACATGCATACCATCTCATTTTTCACTGTAAAGTTTACACAGTGTTTTGTTCAATCTTCAACACAAGAAATGGCAGCTAAAACATCAGCAAGGTTTGGGACCAACATTTGGTGCCTTGCATGGGACTATATTTACTCACTTTGGAATTGTCTTACTCTGTTTTTCCAACTTAACAGAAGTCCCTCCTTAAAAGGGTCTGCAGTAAAGGAGTTCACTGCATCTGTGTTGCCATATGTTAGTGTTTTACATACACATTACTGTCATTGTTGATTACTGTACATAAACTACATCTACGAAGTAAGGCCAGCATGTTAATAAGCCATATTAAGTGGTAAAACCATATTGGAAAGTAGTGATATATAAACTACACCCACAGAGTAAGGCTGACCTGCTAATCAGCCGTGCAGACATTGTTCACGCCAACGCCATGGCCAGACAACTGCACGTGTATAAACCTGGCATTGACTTTGTACCTGGGGCTCGACTGGAGGTGCTTGAGTCTCGGGACAACAACTGGTGAGTGTAAGGGGGCTTTGTTTAGGAGTACTGCACTATGAATGTTCTTGTTAAATGATTAAATTCCTTGTAGTTTAACATTTGGGGAGGATGGAGAATAATCAGCTGACTAGAAAAGTGTATGTGAGTGAGGATGAAAATCAGGGCCAAGTTAAACACAGTATGATTTCTTCCGACATTTTCCAACCATTTTTTTTGTTTTTCTCCATAATTTCAGGTACCAATGCAAGATAGTGGAGGTGGACTGGGGTGAGCTGGACATCCTTGTTCACTATGAGCGCTGGTCCAACAGATTTGACGAATGGCTGAAGATGGACTCCACCAGGATCCGTCCATTGGTGCGGAGTTCAAATAGGTGTGTTGCTGGAGTCTGAGGGTAATGTTAGTAGAGACAGATCTGAAGAAAATTGTCTGGCAGTAGCAGTAATTAACTAAAGGAGGATTTTTTATCAAAGTGTGAAAGAAGAGGGCTTTGAAGTGAAGGGTTTAATAGGCATTTTTCTGTAATTTTTTGTGCAGTAAAGAGTAAAAAAGAATACCAACAAATGTAAAGACAGAAAACTGCATGTATGGCTAGGAATTTTAAAAACCAGCAAGCATACTTATGAGCAAAGCTTCACCACCAGGAAGGAGCGTAAGAGTGGAGGTCAGTTTCATGTGGGTGAGCGTGTGAGTGCCCGATGGTCAGCTGATGGCAAGCGCTACCAGGCCAAGGTTACTCGAGTCCTTCCCGATGGTATGTTCCTTAAACCTTGTACTCCGTAGAAAATAATTTGTACTGAATTGTGCCTTTTAGAGACTTAGTTTTTATAAGTTACTGTCCATTCATGTAGTTAAAATCATAACTTACTGACCACTCACGTAGTTTACAGTCATAATGTACTGTCCACTCAATATACAGTCATAACATACTGTCCACTCCATATACAGTCATAATTTACAGTCCACTCACATAGTTAACAGTCATAACTTAGTGTCCACTCACCCTATCTGTCCACTTATAAATACTGTATCAAAAATTGGTTTGTCCATTCTGAAAGGACTGTACATGTTCTGAAATAATATAAAAACAGTTTTTGTGGCATTTCAGATCAGTATGAAGTCCTGTTTTTTGATGGGGTCACCAAGGTCGTCCGTGCTGCCACCATGACCAAACTTGAATCAAAGGTATCAGTTGATTTTGAATTTAGCAAAGGATTTTTACATTTTGAGCGGCCTTCATTTTTATTTATACCTTTTTGAATGACTGGCTGTGTTATGTATGTGATGCTGTGTGTGTGTGTGTGTGTGTGTGTGTGTGTGTGTGTGTGTGTGTTTGCAATTCAGTGACTGGCTGTGTAATATATGTGGTGTATAATATGTGTGTGTGTGTGTGTGTGTGTGTTTGCAATTCAGTGACTGGCTGTGTAATATATGTGGTGTATAATATGTGTGTGTGTGTGTGTGTGTGTGTGTGTGTGTGTTTTTCAGTGACTGGTGGTCTAATATATGAGATGGTCAGCAGTTTGTATCAAATTATTACAGTATGATATGAGGCAGGTAGTGCAGCAGATTTGACAGTGTGATGGAGTAGATTTGACTGTGGTGGAGTAGATTTGACAGTGTGGTGGAGTAGGTTTGACAGTGTGGTGGAGTAGATTTGATAGTGTGGTGGAGTAGATTTGACAGTGTGGTGGAGTAGATTTGACAGTGTGGTGGAGAAGATTTGACAGTGTGATGGAGTAGATTTGACAGTGTGGTGGAGTAGATTTGACAGTGTGGTGGAGAAGATTTGACAGTGTGGTGGAGTAGATTTGATAGTGTGGTGGAGTAGATTTGACAGTGTGGTGGAGAAGATTTGACAGTGTGGTGGAGTAGATTTGACAGTGTGGTGGAGCAGATTTGACAGTGTGGTGGAGTAGATTTTACCGTGTGGCGGAGCAGATTTGACAGTGTTGTTTGTGGTAGGGTGGTGGGGATGAGGTGGAGGACGCGCCACTTCTATCCCCTGCCGCCACCTCCGCCAGCTCCACCGACTCCCGCGGATCCACACCTGAACCTGACCCCAGCGCCATCCCAGCCAAAGGTTAGGATTATCAGTATCAACCCCTTCTGTTTGGTAATGTCTCTTTCATCTATCTATCTATCTATTGCCAGACGCCTCAATCCCGCTTGGGGTGGCCACAAACAACTCGCCTCCAAGTCACCCTGTCCCCCGCCATTTCACTGCCCTGCTCCCAACTCACGCCCCCCTCTCTCATATACCTCTCCACCCCATCCCTCCATCTCATCCTCGGCCTCCCTCTCCCTCTCCCCCTCCACCTCACTCACATACACTCTCTTTGTCAGTCTTTCACCCTCCATCCTCTCCACGTGGCCAAACCAGCGCAGTGTGTTCCTCAAAACGCTTCTCTTTCATGTTTATTTTTATTGTTGAAGGAGAGGTATATGAGAGAGGGTGTGAGTTGGGGGGAGGGCAACGTAATGGCAGGGGACAGAGACGGAGGATGAGATGAAGGGATGGAGTGGAGAGGTATATGAGAGTGGGGGATGTTGGAGGGAGGGCTGTGTAGTGGCAGGGGATAGGGCAACGTGGAGGTGATTTGTTTGTGGCCACCCTTTATGGGATTGAGGCATCTGGGTATAGATAGATAGATAGATAGACTTCCTGTTATTCCTCCTATTAAAACAAAAGACTATACAAACGCCAGTAAGAGGGATTGACAAATAACGCAGTATGAACCCCCAGATGTCCTCATGAATGGTATAAAGGCCCTCAGCAATAGATAGATAGATAGGTAAATAGATAGATAGATGGATAGATAAATAAAAGAATAATAGCCAGTGATTTTTACTCCTACTTTGTTCATAATTTCAGCAGAAGAGTTGTCGGAGGTTGAAGCCACAACATCGCCAGTGAAGAAGAGTATTTTTGATGTTGAAATTATTGAGCAGAAGAGGAAGCCCAAGAGGAAAGCCGCAGTGGAGGAGCTCTTCCAGTCCCTCAAAAAGAAACGTAAATATGAGGTAAGTCATTTTGTTTAATATTTATGTGTAGTTGTGATCGGTAACACTTTAGCTATTACGTGGAAGGAGGGGAAGACCGAGGATTCTTGCCTCTGTCCATCCGTCCATCATCATTCTATATATCTATCTGTCCATATCTGTCTGTCTCTTTATCTATATTCATTCATTCTTTATCCATCCATCTCTTCATCCATCCATCCTTCCTACCTTGCTTGCTTGCTTGCTTGCTTGCTTCCTTCCTTCCTTCTTTCATCCATCCATCCATCCCTTCATCCTTCCTTCTTTCATCCATCCATCCCTTCATCCTTCCTTCTTTCATCCATCCATCCATCCCTTCATCCTTCCTTCTTTCATCCATCCATCCCTTCATCCTTCCTTCTTTCATCCATCCATCCCCTCATCCTTCCTTCTTTCATCCATCCATCCCCTCATCCTTCCTTCTTTCATCCATCCATCCCTTCATCCTTCCTTCTTTCATCCATCCATCCCTTCATCCTTCCTTCTTTCATCCATCCATCCCTTCATCCTTCCTTCCTTCCTTCTTGAGTTACATTGCCAGTAGTAAAATGAACCCAATCTCTTTCTCACCCCACAACAGTACCACAGCAGGAAGTATGAATCCTTGGTGTCCCCTAAATTCTCATACCACACCTCGCGCACCTCATCCCACTCCCAGCGATCCCACCTGGGCCGAGGGGTTCATGGGAGGAAGGGCGGGGCTCCGATGAAGGGGTTGAGGCATAGGGAGTCAGTAGCCAGCACCAGTGTGGAAGAGGACCCCCCTGTCAGCCAAGTGGACCCTCCCGATGCCCCTCTGGATAGCCCTGCTCCTACTCCTTCCCATTGTAAGTACTTTATTTTGTATCTGAGTGAGATTTTATTGGGTTTTGTTTTGTATTGTTTATAAAGGCTCCAACGCTTGTGCATGCGTCGTCCTTGGTCACCTAATGGCAGTTCACCATGCTGCTCAGTCCCTGGCAGCCTTCCAGTTCAGTCCCATATCCCTGAGGTCACACTCTTTGACCTTGTCCCAGGTCTGCCTCTTGCAGTCCTACCGCCAGTGTTCACACTTCTCACATTCTGCATCCAGTTGTCATCCTCCACCCTCTCGACATGCCCAAACCATCTCAATCTACCTCTCCTCATCACAACGCCAATACACTCCACTCTTAGACAGGAAGCTCACAAGTTCTGTTACACATCTTGGATTCTTTTCTTCCAACAGTTTCCATCAAGTGTTGGGAACTTCCAGATATTAGCTGGCTTAGATCTATAGTTTAGCATCCAGTCCATAAAAAACATCAGCTGCCAGAGATTGAGCAGTATAGAGAGCTGCCAATAGGTGACGAAGGCCAGTGCATGCAAGCATGTTGAAGCCTTCAAAAATGAAACAAAACAAAGCTTACCATTGCCAACTCTGGTACAGAGATTCCTTGCAAAAGAAGTGGCTTCATTTTATTTCAGTTTATTTGAGCGAAGGCTTCTGGTTTGTGATGGAATGTTCCTGTTGTATTTATTGTATGTAAATGTAAGCTGTACAGTATGATGCCTCAGCAAGTTGGTGGTTGAGATAGATTGATTGATTAATAGATAGATAGCTTCAACTGGAGTGTAGATATGGTCACTTCTGTTGGTATTCATAGAGATTTTTGGTTGGGTAAAGTTAGGATATGGTAGATACATACTAATCTTGACACCCCTTCAGCTCCCAACACAGTGACAGCCAAGATGGAGGGTGGGTGGATGAAATGCTGCAGCCGAAGGATTCACGGAAGCACTGCTGGCAAATGGGACCTGTACTACATTGCGTACGTTTACAATAGTTAATATTTGGTAGTCTGTTTGTACCAAAATTCTCCAGTCTTTTACCATATACTGTATTACCAGAAGCTGTCCTAATATAGATTCACTCAATCCTACTTCCTATGACCTCCAGTCTTTTAAACACAGTCTGTCCAGGCATCTTGAAATGAATGGATATTGAAGTTGGCACTCTTGTTATTTTGTTCTAATTTTTCCTTGGAAGGAACAGTCGTGCAGGCTTCTGGCCTTTTATTTCTTTTTCCCTGTGTTAAACAAAATCCAGTATTGTCTCATCTTTTCCTCTCCATTGCCTGAAACTGTTTTGATATACTGTACATACATATTATACATACACACATACATACATCATCTAATCCCGTGTTGCCCCATGAGAAGTGTAGGAGTCCAAGACTAGGCAAGTTGGTCCTGACATTAAAGATGAGTGTGACCAGCCTCACCCATCCCTGATTGGCATTACGTGAGCAGTAAACCCCAGCCGCCCCTTGGATATAAATCGACACAGGCTCAATCCGATTGGAGCACCTTAATTACCCACTAAACATAAAATACATAATCACTATAGTGCAACATTTAAGCTTGAATGCTCCGTATTGAGTAAACAGACACATTCTTTCTATTGTGTCTGAGTAGGAAACCACAACCACACACCATAGCTACACCTTCCAATAACACCTCAACTACACATACCAGTACTGTGTAATAAGTCTTTTTTCAAGTCACCCTTTTGACATTCTCTGTTATTAAATTCTCAGTAAATTGCAAAAAAATTACTTATTAAAATTTCATCTCTTACTGTGTACATAATTTGCCATCTTGCATTAATTTACAGTACTTGTTGTATAGAAAAATTTATGACACTTAGAATACATCCCATACCTAAATCGGAATCTTCATTTAATTTTGAAAAACATTGTACACCCACTAAAAAAATACTCATTATCCCTGGGTGTGATGAGTTTTGAAATTATTTGTAAAAGTGAAAGTGTTCATTTGATACCATTGGCATTTCAGAATCCATGGTCCGTGTGTCGTAATGTATCACACCGCAAGGGTATCAAATATTTTTTTAAGTGGGTGTACAGTCTTGCATGGTCAGCCTTGTTCATTTGATGGTGGCTTTCTGTGCTTCTCAATCTCTGGCAGCATCCCTTATAAATTACCTAACAGTGAGGTAATTTTGTAAGACCAATATTCCAAATCTTTTTAGCCTGCCTTTCTGTTTTACCTTCCTTATTTACATTCATAGATATTTTCACACAATTTTCATGATCCGTTCTCTCAATATGTGATTACTTTTTGCAGTCTGTTGTAAGTACTTTCATTGTAGACTTTACCTTTCTTGTTTTTACAGACCAGATGGCAAGAAAATTAGGAACAAGAATGACATCCACCGCTACAAAGAAGAGTTTGGACTGCCTTGTGAGATTGAGAAGTTTGATTTCTCCGTGAAGAACATGAAAGGTAAGGATTGGATGTTGTTTTGTGGCACTGTATTCTTTTTCTAAGTGATTAGGAGGGGTAGATTGAGATGGCTTGGGCATGTGGAGAGGATGGAGGATGACAGTTGGGTGCGGAAAGTGAGAAGTCAACATCAGGGGTAAGGTTGTGAGAGGCAGACTGAAGAATGACCTGGGACGAGGTCATAAAATGTGATGTTAGGGATAAGAGCCTGAATAGGGAGGCTACCAGAGATCGAGCAGTGTGGAGAGCCGCCATTAGGTGACCAAGGCTGATGCATGCAAGCCTTTTGGAGCCTTTATAAACCATACGTGCAATATCAGTCCTGTTCTAATATCTTGTCATTTCTGTGTGTAGTGTAATTATGCTCATCCTTATTTGTTTTCAGAAATTTTAAGTTCCCAGAGTCAAGATACCGACTCCAAAGAGACAGTGAAGCCGCTGCCGGTCAAGGAGAAAAAAGAACCAGATCAGGATGTTGGAGTTCCAGAGGTGTGTGCTTTTCTGCGAGTGTATCTCTTTATTTACCCTCTTGGGGTTTTTGTACATGTGGTATGCATGTGAACTGCTTTTCTAGTTGGGATTGTCATAGAAATTAAGCATGTTTGGAGTCTGCCTTTTTTTTTTTTTAAACTGAAATCTGGTGTGTTGGTGCTCACATTAAGCATTTACAAAGTCTGCCATTTTGTGCGGTGAAATCTGAAATATGTTGGTGCTCACAATGCCATATTATGCTGGGCAGTGCAGTACTTTGATGATTTGTGTGGGGGAACTGAATAGGACAGTATAGTACAAGGAGGATGGAGGGGATGGGAGAGTGCACCAAATGTATCCTGGGTAGCTAGGCCAAGCAAAACCGGCAGACACCTGGAAAAACTGCCCAGCCTTCAAGCCCTGAGGGAGGCAACATTAAATTTTATACCTGTAGTTTGTTCATAGTAGGTACTGGAGAGGATTGCCTTATAGAATACAGTCAAGTAGTGGAGGTGATTAGATATACAAATGTCCCCCAACTCATCCTCAAAAAAGGGGAATGATGGAGTGCATGGTTATACAAATGTCCCTCAGCTCCCCCCCTTACCCCCCAAATTAAACTGACGGAGTGTAGAAGGGCAGCGGGCAACTTCGGCCTGCAGTCCACTGGGTTTATGTTTAGCTGAACTTGGGACCACAACAACAGCAACAACATTTATAGTAATGCAGTACAGTAGGCTCTCAAACCAAAAATGCTTTATGGAAAATGAAATAATTTGGAAAGTAGAATCATTAAGTAATGTGTGGGAAAATCACATAGTAAATAGTGTAGGGTAAATGTGGATGATAAATTCAGCGTCGCACCTTGCATGAGTAATTTATTGTCTGTTCTTATACATGTCTATAAGAACATTGATTGTATGAGGACATGGATACCAAAACCTTGATATAGAATGAAGTAATACAGTATTTTGGAAAGTGGTTTTTGAAAATTGGATGTTCAGATGTGGTAGTTTTTGCTGTACTGGTACCGTACAGTTTTCGTCTCCATAAATCCACTTGATTTTACCAGATCTCTCTCTCTTGGCTCTCTGTCTTATCTTTTTTGTTTTGTCTTTGCTTGGGAACAATCTCATGGGTGTCTGACCTTTGATTCTTTCTTCCTTGCATAAAAAAAAAAAAAAAATCAAAGAAGAAGGTACCATACAGTTTTCATCTTTGTGTTTCAACTTTTAGATCAAAGAAGAAAAACCAACTCCCGATGAGAAGCCTCCCGTCCTTGACCCTACCGAGGCAAGCAAGACCCAGGAGGTTAAGAACGTAGCCGTCAGTACCCCATCCAGCAAGACCCCTGTGGTAAAGAAGACCGAGGTGAAGACAGAACCTGAAGTGAAGCCTGCTGAAGTGAAGTGTACCATGGAAGTGAAGCCGGCTGAAACGAAGCGCCCGGTGGAGGTGAAACGACCGATTGAAGCCAAACGTGCGGGTGAGATCAAACGCACGGTGGAGATGAAGCTTAGTGAGTCGCCCCGGATGAAGATAGAGATTCCGATTCTTCCCAAGGTTGAGGGACTAGGTATGTCTGCGGCCGTCACCCCCTGGTCACCCACCATGCCCTCCACACTTACATTTTTGTCCACTACCTCTGCATCCCCCCACACAGGTACCTTTAGTTCCATTTTGTTTTGTTGTAGATGTAGATTTATTATTATTATTATTATTATTATTTATTAATTTTTAAGATTTGTATACTAGCTCTGTGTAGTGATTTTTATTTTTTATTTGTGTTTATAGTAAAGTGGATCATCATCATCATCATCATCATCATCATCATCATTATCATTCATTATCACCATTATTGTCATCTTAACTCTTTCTCCCTCCACCAAATGTTACTGTCATCATTATCATCATCATCATCATTGTCATTATCTGTCTGTATCTTTAGCTTCATCATCATCATCATCATCATCATCATCATTATCCAAACTTTTTTTTCACACTGCCATGCCATCACACTTAAATATTTGCACACTACCTCTGTACCCCCTTGCACAGGCACCTTTTAGAGTCTTTCTGTTTCCTTTAGATGTAGATTTTGTTTAAGCGGTTTTTAAAGGATTATCTATCTATCTTTCTATTGCCAGATGCCTCAATCCCGTTTGGGGTGGCCACAAATAAATCGCCTCCATGTCGCCCTGTCCCCCGCCATTTCACTGCCCTGCTCCCAACTCACACCCCCCTCTCTCATATACCTCTCCACCCCATCCCTCCATCTCATCCTCGGCCTCCCCCTCCCTCTTCCCCCCTCCACCTCACTCACGTACACTCTCTTCGCCAGTCCTTCACCCTCCATCATCTCCACATGGCCAAACCACCTCAGTGTGTTCCTCATAACGCTTCCTATCACATCCACATCAACACCACAACACTCCTTAAAGGATTATGTTGGCCTTAAAGCCTCATAGAAGGGACTAGAATTGAGATGATGATTATGATGATGATGATAAAGATACAAATAATGATGATGGTGATACAGACAGATAAAGGTGATGATGATGATGATGACCATGATGATGCTAAAGATGCAGGCAGATGATGATGATGATGATGATGATACAGACAGATAAAGGTGATGTTGATGATGATGATGATGATGATGATGATGGTAAAGATGGTTCTGCTGTTTAATTTCCTGTCTATTTTTTTCTTTATCCTTATACCCCTTACCCAATTTTTTCTCTATATGAATTAAAGTTAGGAGGATGATTTTGGTGATGATGATGATGATGGCAGGGTTAATAATGATAATAATAATAATAATAATGATGATGATGATGAAGAACAAGATAATGCTGATGATAATAATGATGATGACAGTGAAGATGATGATGATGATACTGTTAATAAATCTCCATAATATCCAGCCATACTCCCTTCACCTCATCCACTAACTCTATTCAGAATCTGCAGGAGAAGACGTAAACAAAACAGACCCAGCACCCACCAGCAAGACCCTACCACCCGCTGCCCTCCCTCCTGACGCACCCACACCCAAGCTGATTGCCACACCAACACGTCAGAAACATGTTCTCAAGAAGGAGCCAATACGTACGTAATCAAAAAACAGTGAAAGACTTTAAGATATTAAGTCATTGTTAAAGCTGCCTATTTTGATTTTCTTTTCCCTAAAATTGGTGCTTAAATTGGGTGTTGCTGTTCTTATGGCCCCAGGCTGATATGAGTGTGAGCCCAGTGGACTGCAGACTGATGCTGCTCTTCTGCTGCAGTCCGCCATCCTCTTTTGGGGGGATAGGGAGGGAGTTGAGGGATGTGTATGCTTCCTGATTATATTTGTGGCACCATTTTCCTTTTTGGGTTTGGGAAGGAGTATATGGGCATTTGTATAACCAAGCAGCTCCACCAACCAGTTATATCAGTGCCACCCCATGTAGGCATCCTCCTCTAGCATTTCCAGCACCTTGAAACTGACAGACCATCTTAATATAAAGGCATCAGTGGAGCCTCAGTACCTGTAGGCAAGTTTTGTGTAATTTAGAGGCAGACCAAAAAAGACTGGAATGAGGTCATAGAGTGTGGCCTCAGGGATAAGATGTTGAATAGGGTGGCTGCCAGAGATTGAGCAGTGTGAAGAGCCACCATTAGATGAACAAGGCCGATGCATGGAAGCCTGTTGGAGCCTTTATAAATGATACAAACAATTTACAGGATTAGTAGGGAAAAAGAGCCTGTGTAGGTTTATGTCCAAGGGGTGGTTTGGGTTTATTGCTCATGTAATGCCACTCAGGGATGAGTGAGGCTGGTCACTCTCATCTTAAATGTTAGGACCAACTTGCCTAGCCCCGGACTCCTACACTTCTCATGGGGCAACTCTGGATTAGATGATGAATGAATGATGAATGAACAGGGAAAAGGAACATCAACTAAGGCAGCTTATAACTAGGACTTGATTTAAAAGTAATCTAGTTTGCCTGTGTATACATGTAATATATAACTCTGATATTGTGTTAAGATGCCAGGAGTCAGACTTACGCCCTTTTTCAATTCTTATGCTGTTTTCAATTTTCAATAGGTGACAAGGCCTCTGGACATGGTAAGAGTTAAGTTTTTTTCTAGCCTTCTGTCTGTTTTCATGTATTTATATGAAGTAGCATTGTTAGCCCCTTCAGTACAATGACATCCATTTTTTTAGTGGTGTATTTTGTTTTTCTCTTGGAGGGAACTGTTACTGCGGGCTCATGGCCTTTGGTTCCTTCTTCCTCGCATTAAAAAAATAAATAAATAAATAATAATATAATTCAGAGTAGGATTGTTATGAGTTGAAAGGATGGATGGGACTTGAATGTAGTGGTGTTGTGATGAGGATGGATAGATTGTAATGGTTTGGATGTATGGAGAGGTAGGATGAGAACTAGGTGTGAAGGGTGAAAGGTATGAATGTTGAGGGTAGAGTTTCAAGAGGCAGACTGAAAAAGACACGGGATGTCATACAATGTGACCTCAGGGATAAGGGACTCAATAGGGAGGCTGCTGGAGATCAAGCAATGTGGAGAGCCGCCATTAGGGACTAAGACCGACGCATACAAGCATGTTTGAACCTTTATAAACAGTACAAAATGATACGATACCCTCACTCTCAAGGGTCAGTTGACTGTTAACCGTTGCTGTAAATATTGGTCTGGAATAAGTAGCCAAAACCCAGGCCCCTACACTCCTAATCGGGCAATAAAGGATAGGATGACGGGTGGATAGATGGATGTGACATCGTACTGAATGGGTTAAGTATTGATGTAAGATGATTCCCTTCACCCTTTTACTGAATTTCATAATGGATGTGCATTTTGGGGGGATTTGGCTTCTGTGTGACGTAGCTGGCTTTTATTATTTGAAGTGTTATTATTGTAAGTATATGTATGGACTGCCACTGTATTGTATAGCACCTGTTTTTTTTTTTTTTTTTCATATGGCACCTGGTGGTTTAGTGGGTAATTAAGGCGCTCCAATTGGATTGAGCCTGTGTAGGTTTATATCCAATGGGTGGTTGAGGTTTATTGCTCACATAATGCCACTCAGGGATGAGTGAGGCTGGTCACTCTCATCTTAAATGTCAGGACCAGTTTGCCTAGCCCCAGGCTCCTATGCTCTTCATTGGGCGACATAGGATTGGGTGATGGATGAATGGATGGATTATTATTATTATTATTATTTTTTATTCATGTGCATAAAATGAAAAATATATAATCAGATTGAAAAGGCAGAGGTGTATTGTAATTGCTTGTAGTTTTGTGCTGCCTGAACCTTTTTTTTTTTTTTTCATTTCTTTCTCTCTTCCTCTCTTTCTTTATTTCATTTTTTAATTGTCTCTCACTTTTGGAATTGCTTCTGGACATATCAGTAGTATGGAGCTGTATATCATCAAGCAAACCATTTTCTCGTATTATTATTATTATCATTATTACAGTAAAACCTCACTATAACGGACGAATTGGGGTCCAGGCTATTCCGAGAAAAGCGAAATTCTGATAGAAGTGACATCTGGACTTCCCCCTGCTAACCAGGACTTTTTCTGAAATATCAGACATTAGTCCAGATCACACCAACGGTTTTTAAACTGTTTTCACTACCACTGCAGTACTGTGCTGTGTTATACCTTCACTACACTAATCAGATGGTATAGATATATATAATAATACCGTACTGTACACTGATAAACATGTCTTTTATATACCTTATTGTGGTGAACATACCTGAAGGCAGTCTGGACTGCTTCTGGCTTTATCGCAGTTTTTCTGATATTCAATATAAGAATTTAGTCCGATAAAAGCAAATTTCGGACCATTGAAGTCTGTTATATCAAGGTTTTACTGTATTATTATTATTATTATTATTATTATTATTATTATTGTTATTATTATTATTACTATTATTTTATTTTTTTTTTTTTTTTAACTATGCAATGTTGTAACCACTATTTACTTTTTGCATATATTTGTTGCATTCATTGTTATTATTATTATTACTATTATTTTTTTTTTATTTTTTTTTTTTTAACTATGCAATGTTGTAACCACTATTTACTTTTTGCATATATTTGGTGCATTCAGAGTTGGTTAAGGAATATATACAGTATTGGTAACTCATAATATTTACCCTGAAATGGAAATGGATTTAATTTTTTATGCGTATCATTCAAAAATAAAAATGAGTCCACCATTTTATGTTTAAGACGCAGATTTTTAGTAATGAATCAATTATAACTTATCTATTGTTGAGGTGTGCAGATACTCTCATGGCTTTTAATAGATCAAACAGACATTTATCAGTTATTCAGGAGGTGTGCTAATCGTTTCAAGCTTCTTAATACTTCGGAAAGATAGTACCGTAATGATCCTGTTTATATGACAGTTGCGCCCAATGAGTTTGTGGTGAGAGCAGAACACAACGAACACACCTGCCCCAAGGAAGGATGTGGCAAGGGGTTCAGGAAAGAAAATCTGCTTCAGGTGAGTAGTAGTAGTAATAGTGGTAGTTGTAGTAGCAGCCCTAGGTTTAACTGAAAAATGAACTCGGTGGACTGCAGGCTGAAGTTTCCCCTCCTCTGCAGTCCACCATCCTCCTTTTGGGGGATAGGGAGGGGAATTGAGGGACATGTGTATAACCCGGCAGCTTCACCACCATATTGCATCAGTGCCACCACATGAAGGCATCCCATGTGGCACCCACAGAATTTCTAAAACTTGGAATCACTCACAGGTCATTTAGGCCTTTGGATTCCTGCTTCATAGACTTATATTTCTCCCCAGATGAATATTGGAAAAACCACACAAAAAATTGTCAGAAAAGGAATTATTTATACATCATTTAAACTTTCATATTCTGTTTTATGATCTTTTATTCCTCCCTATATCTACAGCATGACTTGGACTCCCTGTTATCCTTTTTTTTTTTTTTTTTTTTTTTTTTTTTTTTTTTTTAAGGCAATAATCTTGTGGGCTTCTGGCCTTTGGTTCTCTCTTCCTTGTACTTAAATAAAATAAATAAATAAATAAAACTCAAACACCATCTACCATAAAGTCCTCAGGACAGGAATTAGTATGTTATTTAACCCTTCATAATTGTGTTTTATAATCTTGAATTCTTCCCCAGATGCACATCAAGCACTACCACCCAGAGATCCTCAAAAAGGGAACTTCAGCCGCACCAAATGTGGCCGATCTTGCTTACGCCCGGACTGTAGGTGACCACCTTGACCTGGCCTCCTCTCCCCCTGCCTCATCCTCCACCTTGGCCACGGAAAGGTCACTCCGTCCCGATCCCGTCCCACCGAGGAAGACTGTCCGGCCTGCAGGGATGGGTACCTGGGAGAAGAGTAAGACTGGGGAGAAGAGTAAAGGGATTCTTAGGACCAGTGGAGGGTCTGCTAAGGAGGCGAAGAAGAAGGATATTTCCAAAGTTGCTGAGCCTGAACTGGTAGGGGTTGATATTTATTTATTTTTACATTAACCCTGTCATGCTTGGGACAGCTCTAGTAGTCTCTTCCAGGTAATGCAAGAGGAGTTTTAGTGCCAGATGGTTTTTATTCAGCTGGGAGTAAGCACTGGAGCCTGAGGGTGTTAATATTGCTGCCATCAACCCTAATGCTGTATTAAGGAGCTGCCGTCATTATTTATTTATTTTTTTCATTCTTTCTTTTTTCGTTTTTTTTTTTTACATGAGATCATAAAACTGAAGTTGCTATAATTATTTTCTCTTTAGCCAAGAACACACCACCTCCATCTTTCCAGTGATGAGGGGGAAGTGAATGGAAACCTAGACCATCCCAGAAAAAGCCATTGGTGGGGATGAGAGTACAGGATGATGATGATGATGTTGGTGGGGGTGGTGATGATGATGATGATGATGGGGGTGGGGGTGGTGGTGATGATGATGATGGCAGTGGTGGTGGGGGTGGTGGTAATGATGATAATGATAATAATGATGATGGTGACAATAGTGGTGAGGGTGATGATGATAATGATGATGATTATGATTATGATAATGATGGTGAGGATGGTGGTGATGATTATAATGATGATGATACGTTTTTTTTTTTTCCCAGCCTCGGACACACCACCTCCAGCTTTCTGATGACGAGGGTGATGTGAAGGAAGAGTTGGATGATTACATGGATGACCTGGATGAAGACGAGTCCCCAGCCATGACTGGAGACGACCCTGACTACATGCCCAACGAGGCCGAGCTCTCACAACACCGGCGAGAGCGGCGGGAACGGAGGAGGGCGCGCGGAGAAGCAAAATCCAGGAAGCAGAAGTTGGGTCAGTTGATACCTTAAAGAGTAAACATGGCAGCGTTTTTATCTTCTGCCTGTTTGTCTGTCTGTCTGTGTGTATGTACAGTATATATTTATGAATGTATGGGATATGATGATGATGATGATAATTCCAGTTAGGTTCTTGGCATGTATCACATCCTACATATTATTTCACAGGTAGAAAAGTGATTGAAGTTTGTATGTGTAGCTTGAGACATCTTGTAGATAGTGTACCTTGAGGAACTAACATCTTCATTTATCCATATATCAAGGTGAATGCATTACTAACCCCCCATTCTCTGGCCTCAACAGTTGCCTCGGAAAGTGTTACAACCGAGGATGACGTACAGGAGGCAAAGGCAGTCACCAAATATAGATACAGCAAACGCAAGGGATTCACACCAGCCGCTGTTAGCCTAGCGCCTGGTCATGGTAGGGTGGAAGGAGTGTTTTTGAGAGATAGGCTAGTTGGATTAATTTCTCTTGTGTTTAAAACTTTCAAAAGACTACCAAGATCAGTTTCTTTTGTGTTTACAGTTTTTAGAAGACCAGATTATTTTAGAACTTGATTGATTTAGGGATTCACACCCTTCATTGTTAGCCTGTCAGTCAGTAATAGTAGTGTGGAAGGAGTATTTACATATTAGGGTCAGTTTCTTTTATGTTTACAGCTTTTGGAAGACTGCAGTAATTTAGAACTGGAATGATCTGGGGGATTCACTCCTCTTTACTGTTAATGCCAATAATGTTACAGTGGAAGGAGCACTTTTGAGAGTTAGTAAGAACTTAAAATTTTGTTTGTTTTCCCTAATTGTTCTTTGGTATACTTTCAGAGTCTGTATTGGAGCCAGGGGCCTCTGCCGCTCCAGTGAAAAAAATACAGGCCTCTGAAGGTAAATACTTTGTGAATTTATTTTATGTTGTAGATTTGATCAGTTTTATGACAAAACATGTAGAGTACAAATGCAGAGATCTGAAATGCCAGGTTCCAAAGACTTTATGGAAAATGAAGTATTTTGAAAAGTAGGATGATAATGGTAACTATGGAAAAATATTTAAAAAAACAGTATAGAGTGCTGTGAACTGTAAATACAATGTAGTTCCATGCATTGGTCATTTCTCATCAGGTCTTATGCTTGTCTACAAAAGAACGTTGCCCTTTATGTATTTGATGGTGGATGACAGTTGGATGTGGAAGGTGAGAAGTGTGAACATTGGGGGCAGGTTGCGAGAAGCAGACCGTAAAAGACCTGGAATGAGATCAAAGTGTGACATCAGGGATAAAGGACCAAATAGCGAGGCTGCCAGAGATTGAGTACCGGGTAGCGTGAAAGTCGCTATTAGGTGACCAAGGCTAACAGATGCAGGCGTGTTGGAGCCTTTACTTGCGATATTCTTATATCTTCTTCAGTCCTGTGGGTTTCGTGTGGCTGATATAAATTGTTTAGGGGTATTCAGTGTGGTGCATGTACTAGTTATGAATGAGTCAAATTAAGATATATTTTACTTCTGGGGCGGGGGCTGGGTTTATGATTGAAGAATTGAGTGGAATGATGGAACTGGAGTGTCCTGGTGTTGTGATGAGGAGGGGTAGATTGTGATGGTTTGGGCATGTGAAGAGGATGGAGGATGACAACTGGGTGTGGAAAGTGAGTAGTGTGAATGTTGGATTTGATGACACAGGTATTTCTTGTGATGCATCAGAGTCTCCAGCAGCTGAAGTGGAGGAAGACACAACGGACACGTGGGCGGAAGGGGCAGAAGGACCAGTGGTGCCGGAAACGTCATCTGAGATCATCAACTGTGGGTGTGGCTCCACGGAAGAAGAGGGGTTGATGCTGCAGGTGCAAAAATAGATTGATACACTCTCACTCTTTCTCTATCCAACTCTGTAATGCAGTAGTAAAGAAGAGTATCTCGATGCCTTCATGTATGTAACTACTGTAAACTGTGTTTTAAATTTCTCTCTCCCATTGTCATTTGATTTTGGCCTTTTATGGAATGTGTCAAGGCGTTAGGTTAGCCATGCACCTATACTCAGCAGAGAGAATGCTGTTTTATGAAACTGGCTTTTAATGGTAACTGGTAATAACTTTAGTCAGGGTGGGATGAACAGGTGATCCCCAAACATTCAGTTTCCTAGTTAACCTTGCTGTACATAGGAACCAGGTGTAAGTGGGCCCATGTGAAGTACCTGTCACGAGTCTGGGCAATCTCAAATTCTGGGCTTATACTTGCCCACTTTAAGGCAGTAGTTGTAATAGTTGCAGCCCCAGGCTTATCTGAAACAGAACTCAGTTGACTGCAGGCTGATGTTCATCCTCCTTCAGTCCACCATACTCTTTCATGGGGATAAGGATAGAGTAAAACAATATTTGTGTAACCAGGCTGTGGAGCTGCCCTTATATATCAATGCCACTGCATGAAGGTGTACCTTTCTAGCACTAGCTAGCAGTGTAACTATAATAGGCAGTTTTTCTTTAATTTACTGTGGATATATTACCATAAAAAGAAAATCAGAGTGGTGGCTTATAATGGGGACATGTATTCCCTTTTTTCAGTGTGATGTGTGTTTATGCTGGCAACATGGCGCCTGCTACAACATTGTGGGTGAGGATCAGGTGCCAGACAAGTACATCTGCTCCCTGTGTGACCACCCCAGGCTGGAACGTTCATCACATAAGTTCAGACACCACCAGGACTGGCTCAAGGAGGGACGCCTGCCAAGGTTGGTGAGAGACAGTGGACCGTACTCTCATCAGTTAAGGATGCTCCCTGATGCCTCTTTCTTAGCGATTTTTTTTCCTTATTACACTTTGCTGTCCTCCTTGTTACTTAGATCATTCAAATATCACCATACTTTGGATAAATACTGTAGAAAACTATATTAGCCAGCCATATCCAAAAATAAGTCTGTAAGGGAGACGTGTCAGGGAGCTTCGATAACCGCCAAAGAATACAAGCCAGTGTTGTACAGTATCTTGCAGTGCTTTCTGGTGTACAGCTGCTCCCCAACTTATGAACATAATTGGGACTGAGATTTGGTTTATTACTAGAAAAGTTTGTTAAGTTGAAATTCACTAAATCTAAGACTAAATATATGCTAATTGTCAGTTAACATTGTAAACAGAGGTGGAAGCTAAAATACCATTGTTGTACCAGTTGCTTGAGTTAAATCTGTTTGTAATTATATCATTAAGTCCTGATAAGTATTCTGTACAGTATTGTATACATGTCAGTGAAAAATAATAATGTATCAATTTTTTTGTTTTTTAACATAATTGAAGGTTCATAATTCAAAAGCTTGTAAGTATGGGAGTAACTATATTTACATCTTCAGGTGATACTCAAATGGCACTTTAAATTTTGTTATTTTTTCCTCCTAGTTATCAGTACAGTATGTTAATAGAGGTACCGTATATGAGTACTGACTTATCCAACTCTCCCTCTAGATTTTCATTCTCATCTTCGAGAGGAGATGTGCGCCTGGAGTCATGCATCCGACGAGGCCACGAGCTGACAGCCAACGTACTGCAGCTGTCACATGTCCTTCACTCACTCAGGCTCAAGCTGCACATTGCCAAGTGCGTGCCTTTTTTTTTTTTTTTTGAGGTAGCTAGGAATATTATGTATGTATCCTGTTTAGGTAGTAAGGTTTTTTGAGGTAGCTAGGAATATTATGTATGTATCCTGTTTAGGTAGTAAGGGTATCAGAAATGCTGTGAGAATGAAGTAATTAATATAGTTTGGGCATTGGGGTGAATGAGGGAGAATTATTGAGCTTTTGTTGTTGCTGCTGTTGCTTCTGCTGTTTTTGGTTTTGTTGTTGTTGCTGCTGTTTTTAGTTTTGTTGTTTTTGGACCCTAGGCTCATCTGGACATGAAGCTTGGTGGACTGAAGGTTAGAGTTGCCCCCTTCTCTTGCACGCCACCATCCTCCTGTATGGCGATAAGGAGGGAGTCTGTTTTTTTCTCGTATTAAATAAATTGTAAACTATTTTGAATGCAGTTCAGTGAGATCTTGTTATATATTGCCCCCTGCCAGGCAACTTGACTCTTGATCCCAACCCTCATCCTGAAGTCATTGGCTCAAGTTTATGTCCTTCTTGTCTTTGGGTCGTGATGGAGGGAGTTTAGAGAAAAATTGCCTTATTCTTATATTAGTGGCACCATGTGAAGGTGTTCATCTCCAGCATAAGACTAAATAACAAGCAGCATTGTACAGTAATTTGGTTTATGGTTTTGAACATTATTTAAAGCATCATACAGTACAAGTAGGTTTTTAAAATATGGATTATTTAAAGATTAACTGTAACTTTGCATCATCAGGGAAGCAGACCATCCCAAGTTTGTGATGTGGCATAAGAGCTGGGATGAGAAGGAGGAGACTGAGGCAGGGAGTAGCACTGCACCCCAAGAGGCCTCAACCATGGCACCATTGCAGGAGTTCATGGATATGGTGCGGCAGCAAGGACAGAGTATGGCAACGCAAGACACAGAGCACAGTATGGCAAATAGTGGGACTGAACACAATATGGCAACACAAAATACAGAGCATATGACGACACATGGCGAAAGTCAATTTATGGGACAGTCTGAGTTGAAATCTGGTACTGATAATGAAGGTAGTGACCCAAGGGAAGTGTCTACAGATTTACCAACTGAAGGGTCCAATGATAAACAAGGCTCTAAGGATAATATTGAACCCGATACGAAGGATAATACTCACTCGACAGATGCTAAGAGTAAGGACACAGAGAGTACCAAAGATATTGCTGATACTCCACAGTCTAAGGACATTGGTGAGGGAGATATGGTTGAAAATAAAGAAGGCAATGATGGTAATGCAGAGACTGGATTAAAAGATGTTGATTCAGGTGGGATTAAAATGACTGCTGAAGAAAATAAAATACCTACTGAGGATAAAATGAAGCAAGAATCCACAAGCCTTGACAGTGAGAGTAGTTACAAAAAGGATGAAATTACAAAAGAAGCAAGCACTGAAATCTCACTAGGAAATGTGGAAGAGGCCAGAGGAGGTCAAGGTGAAGTGACTGAACTGAGACATGAGACGGAACCAGAAGAAAAAAATGTTGAAGGATCAGTGGAATTCAAATCTAAGGACACCACACCTGTCCTTTCAGATCCATCAAAATCCAAACAAGCTGGCCAGAAAATAATCCATGGTACTTTGGACTCTCAAAATGATGGGAAAGAAAAACAAGATCCTGAAATTTTAGCTTCAGACATTTCAAAACCGGAGGGTCAAACGGACACCAAAAATGTAACAGAAGAAAGCGTACAATCTGAGAATAAAAGCAAAGATGTTGAAAGTAAAGGAAATACAGAGGAAACAGAGGATACAATGGAAATTTCAGAGAATGTTAAAGAAGAGGAGGATTCTTCTGGAAAGGGGGGAAAGCATGGAGAGACTTGTAAACATGAGAAGGATGACAAGTTTGAAAATGATGGTTACAAAGAAATGAGCAGTGAAAAGGATAGTAACGCATCATCATCCAGTGAGATGGAGACTGAGAATGTTGAAGGTAAAGATGCTGAGGGGACCGAAGGGTCGGGTAAAGTTACTAGAGTCAATACTGAAGCTGAAACAAAGACAGATTTAACAGAAGGGGAGAAACAGGAGGATGGTAAAACTCTCTCAGATATACGTGAAAGAAAAGAAACTCAGGGAGACCTACAGGAAGCGGGAGAGGGTGGATTAGATGACAGAAAGGAAGCAGAATTAAAATGTAAAGAGTCGGCAGAGGTGAAAGAGGTGATGGAAGTGCAGGAGAACATTCCAGAGCCAAAAACAGAGACACAGGAAGCAGAGATGGAGAAACAGATAGCGGAGATGGATGGACAGGGAGAAACGGAGACACAGGAAGCGAAAAAGGAGAGAGGAGATGCAAAAATTAAGAATGAAGAAGGAGAAAGTCAGAAGCAAGAAGAAGCTGTGGAGAAACAAGAAGTAAAAATAGTGAAACAAGAAGAAGTTGAAACTCAAGCAGCAGACACAGGGAAACACAGAGACATGGTGAAACAAGAAGAGGAAACTGAGACAGGAAAAAAAGAAACAGAAATGGAGAAACAGGCAGCTGAAATGGGTAAACAGGAAGCCAAACCAGAGAGACATGAAGCAGAGGCAGAGAAAAAGGAAACAGAAATGGGGAAACAGGCTGCTGAAATGGGTAAACAGGAAGCAGAAACAGAGAAACAGGAAGCAGAGACAGCGAAAAAGGAAGCAGAAACGGAGAAACCAAGCCTCGAGAAAATAGACAAAGACGGGAAAGAAACAGAGGAAACAGATACGCTGAGCAGAGACTCGGAGGCCGTGGAGATACAGGAGATGCAGGATACCACAGTAAGTCTATCTGTCTATTTATCTATCTATCTGTCTGTCTATAATCAGGTGCCTCAGTCTCATCAGGGGTGACCACAAACAAATTGCCTCCACGTTGCCCTCTCCCCTGCCATTTCGATGCCCTTCTCCACAGCTCACCCCCTCCCTCCCTCGTACATCTCTCCACACCATCCCTCCATCTCATCCTCAATCTCCCCCACCCTCCATCTCTTCCTGTCTCCCTCCCTCTCCCCCCTCCACCTCTCTCACGTACACTCATATACATACACCACAGTAAGCAGTCTATTTTTTTATCGTATTAAATAAATTGTAAACTATTTCGAATGCAGTTCAGTGAGATCTTGTTATATATCCCCCCCCCCCCTTTTTTTTTTTTTTTTTTTTTTTTTTTCATATTCCTTTTTTTGCTGCTAAATCGATGGTGAATTATGGAACAAATTACATGCTAAGCTTCCATTGCTGTCTGCAAAGCTGAATTACCAGTTATTCACTATTTACAACCCCATTTGTGTGGCAGGGCTTATTATTACAGTGCTTTGGAGTACAGGGAGTCTGTTAATTTGCGTTACGGGGATGGCTGAGTCTGCTGGGGTAGGCAAAATAAATGACGCAAGGGAGACATTGATGTTGATGAGAGCTGTCCCCACGAGAAACTGCCAGGTCGGGAGGAAGAGGAGCCCTGTATCTGAACCACACTGGATATCCCTAACTTACTGTGTTCTGTTTATCTATCTGTCTTTAGCCCAACGCCATAATCCCGCAGAGGGTGGCCACAGACAAAATGCATCCAAGTCTCTGTCACCCACCATTTGACTACCCTCCCCCCAACTCACTCCCCCCTCCCTCATAAACCTCTCATCTCCATCCCTCCTCCTAATCTTCAGTCTCCCCCTCTCTCTCCTTCCCTCCACCTCACCTGTATACACCCTCCTAGTCAGTCTTTCATTTAATTTCTGTGTATAAAATCAGTTTAACACTTTCCCCCAAGTTACCGTATGGAAAGTTTACGATATTTTAGAATTTATCCAAGGCTTTTGTCCTTTACTTCTGCCCATCTTTATGTGGGAGTAAAGGTGGGGATGGTGATAATGATGACAGTGAGTGATGATGGTGATGATGATGACATTGCTGATGATTATGATGACAGTAATGGTGATGATAAGGATAATGTAGTAATGATAACTGATGATGATGATGATGATGGTAATAATAATAATAATAATAATAATAATAATAATAATGAAGATGACTTTTGCCAGTGATTATGATGACAGTAATGGTGATAAGGATAATACAGTAATGATGGCTAATGATGATGATGATGATGATGGACACTAACTTAGAGTGAAAACACCTTTGCCCAGGAGTCAGAACCGTTGGAAGGTGAGTGCAGTAAACAACCAGGTACCCAGCAAACAGCGACCACCCCAACGATAGGCCATGCGGAGGATATGGGAGAAGATGATGATGCCCAGTTAGATGACCCTGACGACCTGACCCTGGCCCTGGGGGGTGGAGAGGGTGGGAGTGACCTTGCGGCTCTCCTTTCCTCACAAACGGAACTTGAGCAGCTTGTGTCGCAGGCCAGTTCGGCGCTGGCTCCACACGTCCCCTCACAGCAGATTCAGCCGGGTAGGTGTCTGTTGATTTTGTGTTGTTCAGAGAGATAGTTTTATTATTTGTGTGTGTGTGTGTGTGTGTGTGTGTGTGTGAAATGGTAGTTGTGGGATTGACTCTACATGATAGTTTGTATTTTGCTTTCCATCAGCTTTTTTTCTACCTCTCTGGACCCCATCTCATCCCATCCAAGGTTGGGAAAAAATGTGATGATGATGATGATGATGATGATGATGATGATGACAACGACGACGATGATGATGATTGATTGTTTTTTACAGTATACAGTACCCTATTATACTCTCTCTCGCTTCAGTTTCAGCGCCCATCATTCCTGAAGCGGTGAGGATAGAGCCAGTCAATTGTAAGCTGAATCTGCTGGAGCACGTCCAGGTGATGCAGACGAACATATCAAGACGCTTTGACCAGATTGAGAAACAGTTGGAAGGTTTGGTTTTAGACCCTTTTTTGTCAGTTGTGTTGAGATTTTAGTGTTTCTCTCTCTCTCTCTCTCTCTCTCTCTCTCATCAGTTAATGAACAAATGATGGTGCAATACTAATAATGATAATGATGATGATGATGATGACAGTGATGATGATGAGGATGAGAATGAGGAGGAAGAGGAGAAATAATGAATGATTGTGCAGATGAGAATTTATGGTAATGAACTAAAGATGAAGTATTATTAATGGTGATGATGTTGATGACAGTGATGATGATGATGATGATGGTGATGATGATAATAGTTCTCTCCTTCCTACCTCTCTTTTACTCTCCCCTTCAGTGTTGGAGGCGGAGATGGGCGTCAGTGGCGATGGAGATGATGATGGAGAAGAAGAAACGGAAGACCGCCACCCAGCCACGCTCCAGGCTCGTGCTCTCATTAAACTCATTCTCACTGATCTCAGCGTAGTAAAGAAGATTGCCCACTTTACCCAATGATTTCGACGTAACTAAGCTGATTTTACGCCTGATCACTGACTATGTACTGATTTTGTTGTAACTAAGCTGATTTTTCTCCTGATACGCTGACTCTGCACACTGATATTTCATAACTAAGCTGATTTTATACTTGATCACTGACTGTCCGTGCTGATTTTCTTTAAACTAAGCTGATTTTACACCTGATCACCAACAGTGCGCCAATTCTCCTCGTAACTAAGCTGACTTGTAACTCATTCACTGACTATGAATGCCATTCTTGTCATGAACTTTCTGACTGTAAGTGTTAGCAATGAAATGACTGAAAAGAAAGATGGCAAACATTATAGTGATGTTTTTGTGCAGTTCAAACTTTAGTGTGTGGTGATCTCAAACTTCAGTGCGTGGTGATAAACTATAGTGTGTGGTGAAGTGGTGATTAAACTGAAAACCACCAATTGCAGCATAGCACTAAAAACACACATATGGCCAAGAAAAGGATGCAGTGATTTTGTTGTAAATTTCAAGCTGTAGTGTGTAATGAAAAAGAAAAAAAGAACTTGACAAACACACACAGAAAACTAGATAATTAATTGCAAATAAATAAATAAATAAATGAAAAAAAAGACAACTAAATGCAAAAGAAACTTGACACTAATTGCAAAGAAAACAACAATTAAATGCAAAAAAATTAAACTTGACAATTAAACCCAATTAAAAAAAAATATAAGAAACGGTCAGAAAAATACCGCACATACATACCTGGTGGTGTCATAATGTGTAGTGATGTGGTGATGGAAATAACATGACAGTTAATGTGGTGATGTGATGATGATAATGACAAGACAGGTAATGTGGTGATGTGATGATGAAATTGACACTTTCACTTCACAGCCACACACCAGGTTTATAATATTCAAGACTTTGTGCGATGATTGTGACACAAAATATTATCTGTAGTGTGTGATGATGTGTTGACTAAAATGATATGACAATTTAGGAAGTCAGAAGGTCACTGCCTATGCCCCTGGCAGTGTTTGAAATGACGGCAAATGCTCTAGTTACATGTATAGGTTGGTCTATTACCCCTAAATATTCTGGACTGGGGTAACTTTGGGCTCGTACATTCAGAAGGGGGCAGTGTGGGTTTGGCATCTACTGTATCAGAAGAGCACTGCACGTATTAAACAAGTCAAGAATGATTGTAGACTTTGCACAGTGATATCACTGTGGATTTAACCTGTTGTATGTGGGGAAGTTGTTGTGTGTGGTGATTGAATCCCATTGTGACCTGATACTATGCACATCTGTGGAGGTTTTACATTCCTGTCACTGTAAAGGGTCTCTCCCAAGCTGCATAAAATCATCAGGCATTTGCAGGAGTAGATTAAGAGGATTGTCTGTGTGGTGGAGTGGATAAGTACAACAGTGTGACTGGAAACTCCTGAGTCAACAAGGAGATTGTGTTAAGTATTGCGGTTGAATAAGGAAGACTAGGGGATCTAGGCATTAACACTTTCATGTATAGTGTACTGTAGTGAATGAGATTCACAGAATCTTGAGAAATAGTAAGTTTACATTTTTGTTAAAAGCTAAATGTTAGGAAGGATTTAATTGTTTTGTATTGACACAGAACTTACTGTATGTTACAGTGACCTTCGAAACATGCCAACAGGCTCTGTGGATATTGTAAGTTAATTGTCTGTACATATTTGACCCATTGTAAAGTGTAATGTAACTGGCTATAAACTCTTCCCCTACATGAAATACACTGCAGGATTGGACCTTTTCTTTAGGGGGAGAGTGATAGCCAGAAGTAACCCTTCACCTTGTTGGTAACGTATGAACAAGGGAGCGATGTTTGTAGTAAAAGCAGTATGGTACATGTAAAAGTGGAAGTGTTTTAGTGGTTGTGTTATGTGCATCAGAGTCTACTGTTGTCATCACTGAATCAAGAAGGTGCAAGCCGATGATATGAAACAATACTGTCCTTGCTAAATGTCCATCATGGTTTGGGTTTGAACTCTAGACTTAGGGCATGTGCAGACTGTGAGAACTACTACCACTGAGCCAGTGTGACTCAAGTGAGGTATACCTCCATCTCCAGCAGAATGTTTTGAAGCAACAAACAGTGCATATTGACAAACCTTAGCTTGAAAATTAAAGAACATACAATGTGCCTTTCAGTGAATGGTTCAGACTATTGCATTTCAGTATCAAGGCATACCTGCTTATTCAGTGTATAAAGTGACTACAGTAGATCATAAGCCTGTGAGGAAGATGAGAAACTTCATTCCATGTAATGTGACCAATACCAGTAAGTGTTTGTGTAAGACAGTAATGATCTGAAGAGGAGTGTCTGAAAGGAAGGTGTGTGGGGATGAAGTAGCCTGGAAGTGCATTTTTCATGGCCATCCCCTCTCCAGGAGTTCCCAGGAAGAGCAGGGCATTATAGATGATCATGATATAGAGTACATTGCTGAAGACTTCAGGTGTCTACACTGACCACAATTTTTTATCAAGAAACTTCAGTGATGCAGTTACCACCATACACTTCTTTCTCGGAGAGCAAAGGTGTTGCTTTGTTATAATTTAATGTTAAAGTTCACAAGAATATGAGTTTTTCAAAAGCTTATATTTTTGTGCAGTACAGCTCGTACTGTCAGTGTGAAAAATTAATGTTGCAATCCTTCTCCCTCCCTCCCTCCATGGACTTTACAAAACAGTCTCATGAATTTCCCAAACACTGATGACTTTATTTGGCCTCAGATTACCTTAATCAATGTTGGATGCTCTTGTGGTGGCTGGTTACCATTGTCCCAGGGAGGTACTACCATGGGAGTGGTGTGGGACCCAAATCCTGGTAGCTGGCCTTGCTCAACACTCCTAGGTGGTGAACTCAACTGCATTTAGGCTACACAGTCAAAGTCTGATCTGTGACTATTGCACACACACTATCTCTTCAACACGACTACAATCTGTTCTGTGGATTAAATTGGACTCGTTAGCCTTGGATTGTGGCTGACTAAAGAGAAGAAGAATTCCAAATTCAATTCAAAGGCCACAGGTAAGGGTTGGTGATGGTGAGATTCATCACCATCACCATCCAAACCCATTTTTGCCCCTTATAAATAGAGGCCTAGAGATGCAGGGTTTGTTTACTTAGTCCTGTTAAAAACCTTGTACCTCCTTACCTAGACAAGGCCTTGAATTCAAAAGCATGAAAAAAGGGAGGGGAAGTATATGACTGATTTTTAAAAGTTCACGGAGAGAAGTGGGAAAAATCATAGAATTTTTGTTGCTAGTAACACACAGTATATATTTTTTCTTCCAACTGGCCATATCTCCATTAGTGCTTGATTGGTAACACTGCTTCCGTGTGATGCAGTGTTCATTTGATCTCACTGGTGTATCATTTTGATTAATTTAGATGTCAGGCTTTGCAGGTTTTGTAAGACCTTTTCCTTAGTTATTTATTCTGCATGAAACTCTTTTCACTTTAACTTGGCCTAAAATTGCCTTCTCTCTATCTTAAATGCTGAGATATAGCAAGAATGCTAGAGTATGAAGTTGGTCTTGAAGAAGAATTATGAAATGTATGCAGAGCTGCAGAATTGTCTTTTTCTGCCACCAAGCTATGAGGAATAAACTACAAGAGGACAAAAGTTTGTGCCAAGATAAATTGAAAAGGGTATAGTCTTATCTATATATCTGTTTATCTGTAGCCTGATGCCTTAATCCTATTAGGGGTGGCTGCAAACAAATTGCCTTCATTTCCCCTTGTCCCTTGCCATTTTGCTGCCCTCCTCCTAACTTATTCTTTCCTCTCTTATACCTCTCTTCTCCAACCCTCCATCTTATCCTCGGTCTTCCCCTCCCCTCCCCCCCTCCACCTCACTCACATTCAAGAGAATGTTAAGATGTAATATGAAAAATAAATCACTGAGGAAGAGGAACTACAAAGCCTCCTGTGTCACTTATTATATGGCCTCGATTTTCTGGGTAAAAATAATTCAGTAATGCTGTACTGTGTTGTAGTGTTGATGGAAGTAAATATATTCTTTTTTAAATAATATTCTGTATATGTTTGTGTAAGTATAATGTACTAATGTAGATGATAGTACATTATGTTGAACTTGCATTTGTGAATCTCATCTCTAGTAAATTTTAAGCAGTTATATTTTGTACAATTAAGACATTTATAGTCAACCAAATATACTGATACAATGCCTAGCTGTATAAAAGATGTAAAATATAAGTGTAGGCAGACATCCCTGAATATTGTAAGGCAGTTTTTTTGCAACATTCATATTTACATTCAAGTCAACGGTAACAGAAAAATTGTCAGTTAAGTTCCATTGCAATACAGTAGATACAGTGCCTAACTGTATGATACATGTAAAATACTATAAGCAATTTAAGTAAGTTTTGTGAGGCAGTCTTCTTATTTACATTTAAGCCAGCAGTAAGATGCAGAAACATTGCCAGTTAAAGCTACATTGTTACACTCTATTCACTTTAACTTGGCTCAGATTTTTTCCCTGTTGTTGCTCATTTCACACAGATTTGTAGCAGAAAAAAATACTGCTACAGGTCTGCTTTATTTCCATAGGACTTCTTTGTGACTAGCATCATTTTCTAGTGTTCATCTCTAGTTACAACTCAACATGCTGGAGATATGGCAGTTTTAGGCCAAGTTAAAGTAAAAAGGGTGTATATGTAAATCCAGTTTCACAGTTAAATGTACAGGTTGGTTCATAAATAATGCTGGTCTTTCATTCTGCTGGCTGATTTCCTGTGTGTTGTGGGGTGGCTCAGTCAGCACTATCATTGTCTATCCTGCATTGTTGTATTTCTTTTTATATTCCCACTGGACGACTCTACTGCCTGGTTGTATGAATGTCCCTTAACTCCTTCCCTGTTCCCCAAGACATATATATTGAACAACAAGATGAGGGCAGCTTCAGCCTGCTGTCCATTGGGTCCATATTTCAGGTGAATCGGAGCTACAGCTACTCCTGCTTCTCCTATGACCACACCAGCAGACAGAGCCATTTGCACAGCACATAAAATACAGCCAGGTAAGTTTCTAGTGGAGCAGTATTTATGTACTATCTTGTATTTATACACATAGAAGTATCTCTGGCACTAGTCTTGTAGTATGTAAGGTTAACATACAGTACTAATGCTGTGCCTGTTTATATATGGGTAGCAAATTCTCCTAAAAGGATTAATGCAACTAGCTCAAGTTTACATCTGTCAGACATGTTGGAAGTTGTCGAAACTTCAAGTAGCAAAATTTTGTAATGTGTAGTTTAACTTCATATATACAGTTGGTAATAAATGTCCTCTGATCTATGCATGTTGTTAATTTTTGATGTACAGTTCTGTTATGTGGAGGCTTTCACTATCCACTCAGTGTAATGCTACCTTCAGTTGATTCTGCACTGAGTGTTTTTGTAACCCTGGAAACCATTTACTACATTTGGTGGTAACCTTATAATCAGGAAATGGATGCCTAGTGGTCTAGTGGGTTAAGGCATCCCAATCATACATGGATCATAAAATGGTTGAAGTAAGAGGAATGGTTGGACTGCTTACTTGCTGTATTTGGTACGCAAGAAAGCAACTGGTCATTCTTGCCTTTAATGTCTGGGCTTAATAGCTTAGCCCTGAACCCCACACATGGATTAGGTTGTGGATGGATGAGAGACTAACTAGGAGAGTATGATGTGAGTGAGGTGGAGGGTAAGGCTAAGGATGAGATGGAGGGATGTAGTGGAGAGATGTGTGAGAGAGGGGTGTGAGTGAGGTGGAGGGGGAAGACTAATGTATGTGAGAGAGGTGTGAGTGGCAATAAGGAGGACATCAAGGATGAGATGGAGGGATGTAATGGTGAGATGTGCGAGGGAAGGGGGTACAAATGAGGTGAAGACCTAGGATGAGCTGGAGGGATGTAGTGGAGAGAAATGTGAGAGAGGGATGTGTGAGTTGGAGGGAGGGCAGGCAAATGACAGAACAGGGTGACGTTGAGGCAATTTGTTTATGGCCATCCATTATGGAATTAAGGCATCTGGCAATAGGTAGATAAATAGACTACTTTCTACCATCCACAGCAACTTTAGCCACTTCCACTACCACCACAACCACCACCACCACAACTACTACCAAACAATACACCACTACCTCTGCCACAATCACAACTTTCTACCGTCCACATTAACCATAGCCACTCCCACTACCACAATCTTGCACCACAGCCACAGTCTACAACTACCACCATCAAAACCACCACCATCACAACCACAACCACTACTACAACCACAACAACCACAGTCTGCCACAACTACCACCACCACAGACACTCTTCATCCAAACCACCATCAATAATAAGCAACGTTGAATTCTGGCGCTATTCACATCCTGGGCAGAACAGATAGACTCTCTCTCTCTTTCTCATTTTTCTTCGTTACTGTCTCATTTAATGTCTTATGTATGGTTTTATTGCACTTTTACTAGATTTTCTTTAGATCTTGCATTATTCTCTCTCTCTCTCTCTCTCTCTCTCTCTCTCTCTCTCTCTCTCTCTCTCTCTCTCTCTCTCTCTCTCTCTCACACACACACACACACACACACACACACACACACACACACACACATCCATAAACTGTATGTTATGCAGCAGACTACAACACATGAAAATTCAAGGCTTTTGTGTTGGAATTGAAACATTTAAACATAGTTGGATCACTCGGCTCTATAATATGCAGAGGCATTCTTATGGTAACAGCGTAACTTATGTAGCCGTCGCCAGGGAGGCGCTGGTGTAGCGGCTGCGGCAGCCATGTTACACCTCGCCTGATGCCCACGGTTTTTGAACTGTGTACGTTGGGTTTTTGAAAGCAGCCGATGATTCCGTAATATATAAAGCCACGGTCAGCTGTGCAGCTTCTGGATGCAAAAATGGGTGCAGGAAATCATCAAAGAGAGATGGCATTACATTTCACAAGTAAGAAATATATGTTGTTGCTAATTCAGTACATTAACATAATGCCCCCTGGGGTGGGGAGGGAAGATTCTTCCCCAGTATCCCTGCATGAATGAGGCCAGTAATAGGTGCCCATAATCTCCAGTCTTTCCATGTCCTCCTCTCTTCTGTTCACACTCTCCTGTAGATATCTCCATGTTTCTTCCGGCCTTTATCAATGGACATTTGGTTTCATGACATGGATAGTCCCATCAAGGATAAATTCTGTACTGCAGCATCCTAAGGCGTTGTTTTATACTCACTGGCTAAATGTACCCGATGTAATTCGTTCAACTAGGCAGAAAAAAAAAATTATAAACCATGTGTTTTTGTATTATACGCAGCGAGTGTATCTTTATTAATAACCTCTGCTTAGTGGGAATATAATATTTGAATGCTGGCGTTGCAGTATGGGGGCCCAAATCACGTACCCACAGTGGAGATAGCCTCTCCAATCTCCATATTATAGAGCTCAGTGAGTTGGACCCGTATATACTGTAGATATTCACAAAACAACTGTTATGATACGGTTTTAGCCAAACTTGGCAGAACGGTTGAGGGTCAGCCAAGAAGTAAACTGTTTTAGAACAATAGGTCAAAGGTCGAAGTCACAGAGCAAGGTCAACTTAGACAACTTTATCTGATTTAGGCCAAACTTTGTGGAAGCGTTGCGGATAAGACAGGAATAAAGGATTCGATTTGAAAACAGACATAATATGAAGGTCATGGAGATAAATGAAAAGCCAGGGCCAAGTGGTTTTGATCTGCTTTGAACTCAGTTTGGTGGAATGTAAAGGAATCGACAAGTTAGCCTACATCACATTTAGAACGACAAGCAGCACTAGAGCGATATAGAAGCATAAGCATAGCAGCACTTGCCATAACCTGTAACGCTGACACATCACACCGCCTTATCACCGGGTCATATGAGGTCGTGAGTGATGGCAAAACATCACACCTCTAGCGTCCTCTCAGGTCTCTCTCTCTCTCTCTGGGAGCGCGGTAGCTCGGTGGTAGGGTGTCGGGCTCGTAATCGTAATCGTGAGGTTGCGAGTTCGCGCCCCGCCCGGTGGCTGCCATGCTGGGAGGGAGAGCGCCCTCTTGTAACCCTAGCAGGGCTGTATGATCTGATGAGGTCTATCTCGGGGATTAATCCCATCTCTCTCTCTCTCTCTCAACTTCACTACTCTTACTTTTTACATGTCCCTCCAACTGCATAGTCGGGCCAACCTAACCGAGCGCAAGTAGGAACATTATCACCTGTAAGAATAGAAAATGGTTCTCTCTCCAAAAATTCAGGCAGGAAGTGAATCGGCCTGAAAGAATCTAGCATGAACATATTGTCTGTCTATCTATAGCCATGCGCCATAATCCCATAAAGGGTGGCCGTTTGTCTTTAAGTTAGTTGTTTTACGGGGAGGGGCACTAACCCTCTGCCAATCCACTTGCTGACACGTAAGGAAGGGTTGCTTATATGGTTATCAGCCAGCGTTGTAAATGGTTTCCTGGCTTACAGTAAACCATTAGGTTTGTCACGCAGTGTAAGAAAGAAGATAAAAAGTGATAAGAAAGATGAGAGAAATAGGAAGAGAGGAGGGTGGACACAGTTGGTGTTGGTGTTATAGAATTTTCCACCTGACACAGGTCAGAGTGGAAGCGGGCCTGTGGGCCCGCCAGTGAAAAAAGCTGAGGTGAGAGGAGAAATAACGCGAGCTAGTTGACTCCTGGAAGCTGATGAGCTTGCTAATTATGTAGTTCAGCGCAGCAACGTCTTCGGGGTGACTCAGGCGGGTGGAAAGGGGGCACTCCTCGTGGACCTGCTCAAATTTCATCAAAGTATGAAGGCGGAGGAGGGAGTCGATGACGTCAGCATAGTTCTCGTCCCGGTATTGCTCTTGTTTGTGTGAGGGCTGATCCTGATTCAGGGCCTTCAGGTATTTTCGAGTCCCTGCACTCAGGGCTGGAAGCTGGCCGAGAACTAGTTGCCGACGATCAAGAGCAGAGTGGAGGCAGTGGATGGAGCTGTTGGGAAGTCTGTCTTCATCTCGTCGGGTGGTGGTAGTGGTTTGGTCGGCGGACACAGAAAGAGAATGATTAAGGTGAAGGAAGAAGTAGACAGCACTACATCAAATGAGTAGGTGAGGGTCGCCACCACCTACCACCATGAACGTACATATTCACAATACATATAAATGTAGTGTGTGTGTCTGCTCTTTCTTCCTATTTCTCACATCCTCCCTGTCCCTTTTGATTACTCATTTTTCCATTTCGAGTGGCTCTACACAGAGGGGAAAAACTAAAGCTGTCTCGTAACCCAGGAAACCATTTACGCTAGGTGGTAACCATATAACCGTTTTATAACCAAATAATGGGGTGATGTGGGGCCTACTGTGATGTCCGTGTTAACTGTGTGTGTGTGTGTTTACCTAGCTGTATTTACCAAGTTGTGATATACAGGAAATTAGCTACGCTCGTGGGGTCCCGTCTCTGTTTCTCAATGTCAAATTTTGCTTTGAACTCGTTTAAGCTTCTTGACTGGACGATCTCTTTTTCCAGGCTATTCCACATGTCTATGCATTTATATGGAAAACTATATTTCCTGATATCCTTCAGGCAACTTGTTTTTATCATGTTAATTCCGTGTCCTCTTGTTACTCTCCCATCCCATACAAACAGATCTCTCAATTTTTACTACTACCATCCTGGCCCTGAACACTACAATCATGTCGCCCCTCTCTCTCTCCCTTCTTCTAGGGTAGGCAGATCTAGCTTTTCCAGACTTTCCTTGTACGACAGATCTGCCAGGCTAGGGACCGTCTTGACTGCTGTTCATTGTATTCTCGATCTTATTTATATCTTTCTTTTTGTGTGGGTACCACACTACTGCTGCATAATCCAACCTGGGGCGGATCATGGCCACCATCAGTTTTTTCATCATTTCCTCATCCATGTAATGAAATGCTACTCTTATGTTAGTCAGGAGTTTATACGTCTCTCTAACTGTCTTGTTAATATGTTTTTCAGGTGACAAACTATGCTGGACCAGCACTCCCAAGTCCTTCTCTTCTCTCACTTTTGTGATTGGTTCATTACCCATCAAATAATTCAGTGATGGCTTCTTGGTACTTTTACCCATTTCCAATATTTTACTTTTTTTTCTTCTTCTTTTTTGCGTTGAATTTCATTTCCCACATCCGGCTCCAATCATAAATCCTGTCCAGGTGCCCTTGCAGCATTTTACAGTCTTCTTCAGCTCCTACTCTCCTCATGACCTTTGCATCATAGCAGACTTGCATAACTGTTCATTCCATCTACTATATCGTGTACGTAAATCAGGAACATTACAGGCGCCAACATCGACCCCTGTGGGACTCAACGTGTTATTTCCCTCTATTTAGACATCTTGTCCTTTACTATTGTCTTCATTTGTCTGTCACTCAAGAAGTCTTTTATCCACTCTAAGAGGTTCCCCTTCAGTCCTTCTGTGTTCCAGTTTCCACATTAGTCGCTTGTAGACCGCCTTGCCAAAGGCTTTCTCCAGATCTAAATACACACAATCCACCCAATTATCTCTCTCATATGGCACGTCTATCGCCCTTGAATAGAAGCTCAAAAAGTTGGATCAAACGACCTTCCACTTCTGAATCCAAACTGACTTTCTGCCAAAATGGCCATCTCCTCCAGATATTTTATCCATCTGTTTTTAAGGATTCTCTCTTGCAATTTTGTAACCATGCTGGTCAGAGACACTGGTCTATAATTCAGGGGTTCTTCCTTGTTCCCTTCCTTGTAAACTGGTACCACACTGGCCCTCTTCCATTCCCGAGGCACTTACCATTCATCCAAAGAACACACAAATAAACCGTGAACTTTATCAGCCAGTTGTTCTCTGTATTCCTTCAGTATCCAATTAGAGATCCAGTCTGGTCCTGGGGCCTTCCTCACATCTTGAGTTTCCAGTAGTTTGTATACTTCCTGCACATCAACCTTTACATTTTTTTAACACTACATTTCTAGTCACTCCTTCCTCCTCCACAAAATCGCTTTCTCTAGTGAAGACTGATTGGAAGCATTTGTTCATTTTTGAACTTGCATAACCACATCTTTATAGACATTTCCTTCTACTTTCAGCTTATTGAGTCCTTCCTTTTGTTTCAGTTTGTCATTAACAAACCTGTAAAACAATTTAGGTTCATCTTTACATTTGTCAATTATACCTCTTTCGAAGTTTCATTCTTCCACTCTACGTATTCCTGTATATTCATTTCTAGTGTGTGTGTGTGTGTGTGTGTGTGTGTGTGTGTGTGTGTGTTTGCTTAGCAACACAGCAGATTCCTGTGCCCACATTTAGGTGTATCTCTAACATGACTCGAGCGGGGAGACTCACACAGCGGCCTGCAGCGTTGCCAATCTGTTCTTTTAGCGCCCAATACCGCGACTTTTGGATGTTCGTTTGTTCGTTGAGAGTTACCTGCCATGGGAGGACCGGACCAAATACGGGTCCGCCAGACCTAAGGGACCTGCCGTAGAGAGTGTACGCCAAACTCCCAGCAGCAGATGGAGGAGGGCCATCGACGTCCAGGTCGGCACTGAGGAGGGAGGGCCATCAACGTGCACATAGGTGAGAGGGACGAGGGGCCATCAACGTGTACATAGGTGAGAGGGACGAGGGGCCATCAACGTGTACATAGGTGAGAGGGACGAGGGGCCATCAACGTCCAGATCGGCTGGAGGGACAGGAGAAGCCCTTCCCCCCTCGGCTGCTGGCGGCGGAGGGTTGGTCTCACCGAGTTCGGGGATGGAGGTGTTAACGCGATCTGCGAGAGATGGACGGCGGGTCTGCCTGTGGTGTTGCGCTTTTTGCCTTCTGGGGGCGATACTGGCGATATTTCATTTGAGATAAGTTCACGTAATACTGTTTTCTTGCTGTTTTTATTTTCCTATTTATTTTTAGCCACGGATGGAAAAATGTGTCATATGGGTTTGGTGTCATGAGATGGAAATGAAGTTTACGTCGCTTAAAGCTTTGCCAGCCGAGGACAAGTAGAGGGAGGAGGAAGGGGAGGAAGTAGGAGGGGCGATTCGGTGGCCCAGTCGCTTTGGTGCTGGCCCTACATTTGGAAAACGCTTTGAGTGATGGGTTCGAGCTCCACTGATTGCCAATGAGTTTGTGGGATGGACGCTCTCAACTGTCTTCTTTTTCACCGTCTGTGGCTGGTATTTCCGTCGATTAAGGAAGCTCCCTAACACCTCTTCCTTAGCGATTTGTTTATGACACCTTACTGTCCTCTTCTGTGTTACATAAATCCTTCCAGTATCGCCGCACTCTGCATAACTAACGTACAAAAGGATATTAACCAGCCATATCCAAAAATAAATCACTGAGGAAGAGATGTTAGGGAGCTTCCTTAACCGACGAGAATACGGGTCCTTCCCTGCTCCTAATATCCCTATAGATTTACTCCTTTAAAATAAATGTGTGTGTGTGTGTGTGTGCAAGGTAGTGCTGGGATGACTGCAACAAAGAAAAAAGATGGAAAATACGTAGAATTATGGATGTAGGAAAAAAATAATGGTCGAAAATAAATAAATAAATAAAAAATAAATGCTGGAATTATATGACTAGAATTATATATAAACTTCGCTAATATCTATCTATCTATCTATTGCCAGACGCCTTAATCCAGTAAGGGGTGGCTACAAACAAATTACCTCCATGTCGTCCTGTCTCCCGCCATTTCACTGCCCTGCTCCAAGCTCACACCCCTCCCTCTGCACATACCTCTTCACTCCATCCCTCCATCTCATCCTTGGCCTCCACCTCCCTCTCCCTCTCTCCACCTCACTCACATTCACTCTTCTCGTCAGTCTCTCACTTTCCATCCTCTCCACATGGCCAAACCACCTCAATGTGTTTCTCCCAACGCTTCCTATCACATCCACATCCACACCACAACGCTCCTTCATATCCTTATTTGGCAGACTCTCCATGTTACTCCACAGGCTCTCTCAAATAACTCATTTCCACAGCTCTCACTCTTGTCTTGTGTCCCTCCAACAACGTCCAAGCTTGATGGAGGGACCAAAGTCAATTCGCTAATATCAATGGTGCCAAATTGTGGGTGGCGTTTGGGAGATATTTTGGGCTATATATCTGGCGATTGAGTTCTGATGCAAAACTGGGTGCCATTGGGCGATATTTTTGGCGATTTCGGGAGATATTTCTGGCGATTTAGTTCTGATGCCAAACAGTGTGCTATTGAGAGCTATTTTGGGCGATATTTCGGGCAATTTAACTCTGATGTAAAACTGGATGTTATTCGGCTATATTTTGGCTGACATTTGGCGATATTTTGGGCGATGTTTTGGGCGAGATTTGACGCTATTATTATTCAGCCTGAAAGGGCTAGAGAGTTGTGACGCTGCCGCAGTGTGTGGTGGCAGTGGCGGGAGCAAGGACGGGTGTGGTGTAGGGGTGGTGACGCTTCTATACGGTGTGACGTTGCTGAGTTTTCGGTATTCTTCGCTGTTCGCCATTGTGCAGAGGAAAAGTGACCGTTCTGTACACAAGGACATCATTTAAGAACTTTGCTGTAGTAGTTTCAAAGCTTTTACGTGCTGACCTTGAGGGCTTGGCTTGTAAAGGGTGAGCTAATATTGTGTATATCTTTATTCGTTATATTTACATTATTTTTCTTCAGCTTAATATAGTTTTTCGAAATGGAGAGTTTAACAGTCTTCTTTCTCTTCAATCGGGGTGCTGTAGAGGGACGCCTGCACGTGGTGGCACCGATATAACTGGGTGGTGGAGTTGCCCCCCAATATAAGCGTCCCTCTCTCGATCCCCTCCCTATCCCCCAAAAGAAGGATTTGGGACCACAGAAGGGTAGCCTCAGCCTGCAGTCCACCGGGTCCACGCTCAGATGAGGAAGGGGTTACAAGGGCAATAATTAACCACAACTGTTATTATTATTATTATTATTACTACTACTACTACTACTACTACTACTACTACTACTACCACCACCACCATCACCACCACCACCACCACCATCACCACCACCACCAATACTACTACTGCTACAACCACAACCACCATCCCCCCACCCCACTGCTACTACCTTTACTACTTCTACTATTACTACCACCATCGCCTCCCCCCACCACTATCACTACTACTACCACGACCACTACTACTGCTACTACTACTTCTACTATTACTACCACCACCATCGTCTCCCCACAACTACCACTATTACTACCACTACCACTAGCCACTACTACTACTACTATCGTTATTATTATTATTATTATTATTATTTGTGACATTCAATAACACCCTTACTATAATGAATGGGGAGAGAGAGGGAGAGGTATTGATTTCGTAACACCTCTTCCATAGCGACTCATTTTGCACATTATAGGTCATATTTTAAGTGGCATATTAGACTACGTGGTACCTCCTACTTAGCGATTTAGGCTGAAATTTAGCTGATCACATTATGGATTCTCTCTCTCTCTCTCTCTCACACACACACACACACACACACACACACACACACACACACACACACACACACACACACACACCATAAACAAACACAACTAAAAATACGTTCGTCACAACTGTAATATATAAAAAGATGTTAACTTTTGGATTATTAGGCAGGTGAGGGCTACGTGAGGGGGTTGAAACATTCCGGAAGCAGGTGACAATTTTAAATCACATGCCTGATTAATTCTTGGGAAATTTCCGTCCCTGGGTGAAGAAAGTGCCTGAGACAGTCCTGCGTGTTTGACGTCATTTCCGGCACCTCTGGCACTATCAGCTTATCTTTGGGTTGCCACTTGCGTCCGATGAGGCATTGATTTTAATCCGAAATATTAATTGTTGTAACTGGTATACAGAGTACTTATACAACAAAAGAAGGTGGACAGTCTTGCCACACGCTTTCTTCAGCCAATACAGTTGCATACAGACACCAGTGGTTATACATTCGTGGGTGTGGCCACACCGTGGTTAGACACTGGTGGGTGTGCCACACACCCTTTAATAAATATTAGCTATAATACATGTTACAAACTATAGAGGTATTAGTAAGGTGTATTACATACAAGAATGAGGAGTAGTATCAGAGGAGTATAGGAATACAGTATAGCATAACAGCATCAGCCCTGGCCAAAGCTGATGACATTACACCGTCTTAACAGCTGGTGGCCTCGGGTCGGTGTGTCGTGGCCGCAGCACCCTGCACCACACCACTCTCCGTTTCACATCATCAGTTGTTTTAGTTGTACATTTTATACATGCCCTTCACTGGTGCACAGTAGCGTGTTTCTCATACATTCGTTTTAGTAGCACATTTGTTAGCGACTAGGGCAAGGTAACGATGTTCAGAAGGTAAACATATCGGTATTAACTTAGGTGTAATACCACCTTTAGCATCTTCACTCTGCGGTGTGTTGCTAGGCTACACTGCAAACAATAAACAAACACACGCCCTCCACTACCCCACCTCCACCTCCCCCTCCCCCTCCCCACCACCATCTGGCCTGACACAGTTGCCAGACTTGTGAGGCTATACCTGTTGCCTCCACTTACCTGTACAAATAATTACAGGGATAGCAACGAAGCTTTTTTCTTCTCTCTCTCTCTCTCTCTCTCTCTCTCTCTCTCTCTCTCCGGCTAGCTATCCTTTTAAGACTCGCAATGGTGCAAATCTAGTCCCGTCGAGTAAAGAAGCTCCCTAACATCCCTTTCTAAGCGATTTATTTTGTTTGTTACACCTTACTCTAATTTTATATCTTTCGGTTGCCACTTCCGTCTCTCGTTGGTTAAAGAAGCTCCCTAACACCTCTTCCTTAGTGATTTATTTTGTTTATTACACCTTACTCTCCTATACTTCATTATATAAATCCTTCCAATATTGCCATACTCTGCATAAATATCATACATATAGAATATTACCCAACATTTTCCAAAAATAAATCTCTAAGGAAGAGTTGTCATGAGCTTATTTACTCGTCGGTTAAAGAAGCTCCCTAACACCTCTTCCTTAGCGATTTATTTTGGAGTATGGCTGGTTAATATAGTTTCGTATGTTATTTATGCACAGTATGGCGATGTAAGCAAAAGAAGTCGCTTGGAAGAAGGTGTTAGGGAGCTTTTTTAACCAATGGGAAAACTATAGACTGCACTCTTGACACGATATGTAGCTAGTCTGCTGTTCTGATGGCTTGTGTATCGATCCCACTCTCTCTCTCTCTCTCTCTCTCTCTCTCTCTCAGCCTGTCCTTGTATCAGCAATATATGCAAAATAAATAGCTAAGGGAAAGGTTTTGCGAGGTCTCTACGTCACATAGAATACGACTCAGAGAGAGAGAGAGAGAGTGGGGTTGCGAAATCCAAAATGTGACAAAATAATTCGCTAACCAAGAGGAGCTACGTAGTGTGCAATGTCACTTCAAATAAAATCCATAGCACGCAAAATAAATCTCTAAGGAAGAGGAATTACATCAATATTACGAAGGCGACCCGTGTGCTTATTATATCGTTTTAAATTTGAAATAATGGCATCAGTAGCATAGACGAGGGTACTGAGGTCCTCTAAAATAAATCACTAAGGAAAAGGTGTTAGGGAATCAGTACTACCAAGAAAGCGACCAGTGGAACGATAAATAATACTAAATGATTTTTTTTTAAATTGAAATATTTGGTATCAATAGCATAGACGAGGGTACTGAGGTCCTCTAAAATAAATCAATGAGGAATAGGTGTTAGGGAATCTGTACTATCAAGAAAGCGACCCGTAGCACAATAAAAGATCCTGTTTAGCCTATATTGATCTCGCCCTCTTTCCTCTCCACCCCTTTCACCCTAACTTGGCCCAGATTTTCGTCCTTATTTAGCAGGTACATGAAAGCAGAAATAAATTATCGCTACACCCATACTGGCCAACTTACAACGCTCTATTTTCATTTAACAGGGTGTATTGTCCTCGCCCTCCTCCATCTTCGTCACCATGATTGCTCCTCTCACGTCCGCTGCCCTCCTCTTGGGTGAGTAGGAAAAACCTGAAATAGAGAAAGCAGCGTTTGGCAATATTATGTGAAGTGAAGTGTAATTATGGCAGAAGAAAGATACAAGAAGAGGAGAGAGAGAGAGAGAGAGAGAGAGAGAGAGAGAGAGGGAGGAGAGAGAGAGAGAGAGAGAGAGAGAGAGAGAATGGAGCACAAGGGTTTGAGAGTAAATGTGGATAAAGCAAATGTGATAGCCGATCTAGGGCTGGTGGTGGTACTGTCAATGCAGAGAGAATGTGGCCATGTGCAATTTGCCACAAGGGTATGGGAAGTAATTCCATCTTGTGTAGTGTTTGTGATAACTGGGTGCACAAGAGATGTAGTGGTATCAGAGGGAGACTGCAAGATAATGCTGATTTCATGTGTGCGGCGTGTCGGGGAGAGCAGGTGGAGATTGTCAGGCGTGAAAGGATTGAACTTGCTGGTGAGTCTCTTGAGTGTGTGGAAGAGTGTTGTTATCTGGGAGACATGTTATGTGCTGGAGGTGGGGCTGGAGCAGCTCTGTGGCTACAGTGAGGAGTGGTTAGAGCAGCTTTTCTTAACTTTTTCCGACCTCAGCATCCTCTGTAATAAGGTCTCAGTCCAGCCAGCACCCCTTTACAACTAGTTACTGGGACTACAGTTGCTACACTACTGCAGGGTAATAGTAAGGTAAAGTACTGCCTAACAGTTTGTTTTATATTCTCAAAAAAAAAAAAAAAAAAATCAAGGATGCCAGTACTAAGCAACACCAATAAGGAAAAAAACAATAATGCAGCATTTTCCAGCACCCCCTAAAATTGATTTCAGCACCCCTGGGGGTGCTAGCACCCCAGGTTCAGAAACTCTGGGTTAAAGGAAATTTAGGGAGCTGTTGCCTCTCCTGACATTGAGAGGGCTCTCCCTCCCCTCCATGCTAAGGGATCTTTGTATGCAGCATGTGTTAGGAGTGTAATGCTGTATGGTAGTGAGACCTTGATAGTAAAGGGAGAAGATATTCGCAGGCTCAGACGTACAGAAATGACAATGATTGGGTGGATATGTCGTGCATCCTTGAATGCGAGGCCTGGGGGAGAGGGGAGGCTAGGATTGCGATTGAAGAGTTGAGAGGAAGGATGGGACTTGAATGTATTGGTGTTGTGATGAGGAGGGGTAGATTGAGATAGTCTGGACATGTTGGGTGCCGATGGGTAGAAACGTGAATGTCGGAGGTAGGGTTGCGAGAGGTAGACAGAAAAAGACCTAGGACGAGGTCATAGAGTGCGACCTCAGGGATAAAGGACTGAAAAGGGTGGCTGCCAGAGATCGAAGAGAGTGGAGAGCCGCCATTAGGTGACCAAGACCGACGCACACAAGCATTTTGGAACCTTTATAAACGATACAATACGTTGATGATGATGATGGTGAAGACGACAAAGTACTTTTATTCCAGGCTAAATAGTACTTGTGGTAGTGTTCGGCACAGGATGGTGATGGGTGATAATGACGATGATGATAATGACGTTGATGATGATAATGATGAAGGCGACAACGTGCTTTAATTCCAGGCTATGCTGTGGTGTGTTCGGCGTTGGAGGTGGGCCCGGTTCGGGTTGTCAACAATAGAACATACATCAGCTACACTGCCGACCCCAAGCCAGATACTAACATCCTCGAGTGTCCTTATACGCTGGCAGATAGCGAAGTAGTGGCCAAAGTGTCGTGGAGTCTCTGGCAGGACGATCAGGAGGAGGGAACATTTGAATGGCAACCCGAATCTACGAGTGAAGGTACGGGGGACTTCAAATAGGCAATCTCGATATTTTTTTTGACAAATTTGCTTAGTTTAAATTAGGCATTTGAACTGGAGTGTTTGTACGCTTACTTGGCCCAGATTATCGTCCTTTTGCAGCTTTTTTCCCGTAGCGCAGTGAGAGGTTAAGGCAATACGGTGGAGAAATGGCAGTCTTGTCAGGCTAAAGTGAATAGAGGATAGTTACAGCCTTTAAAAATAAGTATATACATAATGAAATGCCTCTCCTAAATTGCATAATATCATCTGGTAATAGAGGGAATAGATCATAAAAGGGAATCACCTTGTCTGAAGTTATTAAAGTTGTTACGCTACCCCAATGGTGATTTAGAGGGACGCCTTCAGGTGGTGGCACTGATATACCTATACTCCATTTCACCAAATTTGGCACCATCAGTGATGTCGTCAACGCCTGTAGTGTTGATGTAAATCCTCTGCACTAGGTACACCTCTATTTGATTACCTTGAGAACCAGTATGAAAAAGGCAGTACAAAACGGTATATCCAGTACGGAGCACCTTTATTGATGCTACAGGTGTTAAGGACATCATTGTTGGTGTCAGACTCGGTGAAGTGGAGTGTAGGTGGTTCCAGTACCCGGTTATACATACGTCTCTTAGTTCCCTCCCTATCCCCCAAAAGAAAGATGGTGGACTGCAGGAGGACAACTTCAGCCTGCAGTCCACTGGGTTCGCATTTCAGATGAACCTGGGGCTGCAACAACAACATTAACAACAACTACTACTACTATTACTACTACTAGTACCACTACTACTACCACCACCACCACCACTATTACTACTACTACTACTACTACTACTGTCACCCCAACACTACCCCACTGAGTTACAATGAGGGTTTCCTTTCACCCTCTCTCTCTCTCTCTCTCTCTCTCTCTCTCTCTCTCTCCGTAGCATAGAGATCAAAAATTCCCCCTTTTTACCCTCAGCAACTGGAAAACTCAGAGATGCTGTCAATTTAACCCGAGATGACGGATCGCTGGAATTGACAACACTGCGCTACGACCTGGCTGGGTACTACTCCTGCGCCGTCACCCTTAGCGGCGCAGAGAGAGAGGAAAGTGAGAAATGGCAGCTTCTCATCATTGGTAAGTCATGCATTTCAGATTTAAATATACTCTGTGAAAGGCGGAGACAGAGAGAGAGAGAGAGAGAGAGAGAGAGAGAGAGAGAGAGAGAGGAAAGTGAGAAATGGCAGTTGCTCGTCGTTGGTAAGTCATGCATTTCAAATTTAAATATACTCTTTGAAATTTAACCCAGCCTAAAACGTGAAAAGGAAATTGAAAAATGGTAACTATTCATGTTAGTAAGTCACGCATTTCAAACTTAAATATACGGGGAAAATTTTATTACGTCAGCGTAGAAGATAACAAGAGTGAAAAAATACCGTTCCCAGATGCACAGTTACTGAGATCTGGAAATGAGGCAAAATTTATAGTATTTAGGAAACCAACCAACAAATATCACTTAATTATTTCAGTGCCCATGATGCCAGGGCTAAGTTTGGGGTAGGTATTGGGTGTACCTTAGGGCCAAGTATGGGGTAGGTATTGGGTGTATCTTAGGGCCAAGTATGGGGTAGGTATTGGGTGTATCTGGGGTAGGTATTGGGTGTATCTTAGGGCCAAGTATGGGGTAGGTATTGGGTGTATCTGGGGTAGGTATTGGGTGTATCTTAGGGCCAAGTATGGGGTAGGTATTGGGTGTATCTGGGGTAGGTATTGGGTGTATCTTAGGGCCAAGTATGGGGTAGGTATTGGGTGTATCTGGGGTAGGTATTGGGTGTATCTTAGGGCCAAGTATGGGGTAGGTATTGGGTGTATCTGGGGTAGGTATTGGGTGTATCTTAGGGCCAAGTATGGGGTAGGTATTGGGTGTATCTTAGGGCCAAGTATGGGGTAGGTATTGGGTGTATCTGGGGTAGGTATTGGGTGTATCTTAGGGCCAAGTATGGGGTAGGTATTGGGTGTATCTTAAGGCCAAGTGTGGGGTAGGTATTGGGTGTATCTTAAGGCCAAGTATGGGGTAGGTATTGGGTGTATCTTAGGGCCAAGTATGGGGTAGGTATTGGGTGTATCTTAGGGCCAAGTATGGGGTAGGTATTGGGTGTATCTGGGGTAGGTATTGGGTGTATCTTAGGGCCAAGTGTGGGGTAGGTATTGGGTGTATCTTAGGGCCAAGTATGGGGTAGGTATTGGGTGTATCTGGGGTAGGTATTGGGTGTATCTTAGGGCCAAGTATGGGGTAGGTATTGGGTGTATCTGGGGTAGGTATTGGGTGTATCTTAGGGCCAAGTATGGGGTAGGTATTGGGTGTATCTTAAGGCCAAGTATGGGGTAGGTATTGGGTGTATCTTAGGGCCAAGTATTGGGTAGGTATTGAGTGTATCTTAGGGCCAAGTATGGGGTAGGTATTGGGTGTATCTTAAGGCCAAGTATGGGGTAGGTATTGGGTGTATCTTAGGGCCAAGTATGGGGTAGGTATTGGGTGTATCTTAGGGCCAAGTATGGGGTAGGTATTGAGTGTATCTTAAGGCCAAGTATGGGGTAGGTATTGGGTGTATCTTAAGGCCAAGTTGGGGTAGGTATTGGATGGATGTCCGTCAGCAGTTTGAATCCTACGTCGTTTTCCTTGGTCCTAGTCACGAAGAAGTGCCATGGAAAGGATGTAGGGGCTTAGTATTATTTTATTTTGCCGTTTAGCTAAGGGAAAACAAGCTAAAATTCCCGGCAAGTTTGAATGAATGAACTACAGGCGCGCAAAACTGTTCCAACTGTTATTTTTGACGCTTTTCCAGACACCACATCAGCGCACTTCAGTTCCAAGACCAACAGCAACAAAGAGGAGTGCGTGTACATCAGCAGCTTCGAAACTTACGCTGTTTTCCCGCCACCCACGGTACACGCTGGCATGTACTCCAATTCGCATGGAGGATATTACGACGAAGTGACGGGTTCGCAGTGGAAGAAGACCATATACGCAAACAAGTCGACTTCTTATGCTTATGATGATATTAAATTTAAGGTGAGTTGTTATTATTATTTACTTATTTATTTATTTATTTATTGTTGTTGTTGTTGTTGATGATGATGATGAAGGATACTGGGACAATAATCTCACGGTTTCAAGGCAGACTAAATCGTTAAAGAATAAGCGCTTATCCTCACAAGAATACAGGGGACAAAAATCTCACGCCATAGGTTGAGGGAAGAATAAATTGCTATGGAGAAGGTGTTAGGGATGAGCATTAACTAGGCCCTTCTCCTTCAGATAAGCGAGGAGACGCCCTTGGACGCCGAATTCAGGTCATCTATCGGAGTCACCAAAGAAGACGGTACCTACATACCCCTGGCGTCCACCACATCACTGGCTGGCATGAGTGAGTGATTTGTATCTCTCTCTCTCTCTCTCTAATTATATGGAGAGAATGAAGTCAGATAGGGTGGTGATAGGAGCTTATGGATGTAGATAGAGTAGTAATAGTAGTAGTAGCAGCAGTAGTAGTAGTAGCAGAATAATAGTAGCACTAGTAGTAGTATATACTAGTATAGTAGCAGCAGTAGTAGAATAGTAGTAGTAGTATAGTAGCATAGTAGTAGTATAGTAGCAGTAGTAGTAGTAGTAGTTGTTCCCTAGGCAGTCTGGCCGAACAGCCCCGAGTCCCTAAGGAAGGCCATGGCCGAGACCGGGCTTTCCCACAGAGCTCTCAAGGAGTGTATGTTGTGTTGTTGGCGTAGGTGATTGTGTGCAATGCAGTCTTGCATAATGTGCTTAATAGTATGGGGTGCTGTGTTGCATCCTGGACAGGCATCAGTGATGGAGTCATCCAGCCTCTTCTGGTAGCTTAAGAGGGCTGGATGATGCCCACATCCCAGGCTGGCAGTAGTAGTAATGTACAGTAGTAGTAGTAGTAGTACTAGCAGCAGCAGCAGCAGCAGCAGCAGCAGCGGCAGCGGCAGCAGCAGCAGCAGCGGCAGCGGCAGCGGCAGCAGTGGTGGTGGTAGAAGTAGTAGTAATAGCAGCAGTAGCAGTGGTAGTAATAGTAGTAGTTTCAGTGGTAGTAATAGTAGTAGTAGCAGTAGCAGTAGCAGTGGTAGCAGTAGTAGTAGTTGTTGCAGTGGTAGTAGTTAGTGGTAGTAGTAGCAGTGGTAATAGCGGTAATAGTAGTAGTAGCAGTAGTAGTAGTAACAGTAGCCGCGTTTGAAAGACTGGAGGTCATAGGCAGTAGGAAATGCAGACAGAGGGAGACAGTTCCAGAGTTGACTTGTTACATATATGAATGGCTGGGGGTATCGGTTAACTCTTGCATGTCAATATAAAAACGATTTAGATAACACAAGGCTAGGGTGTAATATGCAGAATAATTCGTTGAGGAAGAGGTGCTACGAAGACTCCTATGGCACTCAGAATACGAAACTACAAGGAATGGTGTCTTTGCAGTTACTGAACGCGGCTGTCCTGAACTGAATCTTGAACGCAGCCAAGCAGTGCAGTTTCGTAAAATAGATCGCACTTGTCGAAATGAACTCAAACCATGGCACTTTACTGGGCAGGTGAGTCTGTCTGTCTGTCTGTCTATCTATTTATCTATCTGTTTGTCCATCTGTCTGTCTGTCTATCTATAGCCAGACGCCATAATCCTATAAGGGGTGGCCATTTGTCTTTGAGTTAGTTGTTTTACGGGGAGGGGCACTAACCCTCCGCCAACCCACATGCTGACACATAGGGAACACGTATGGGTTGGTTATATGGTTACCACCCAGCGTTGTAAATGGTTTCCTGGCTTACAGCAAACCATTAGGCTTGTCACTCAATGTAAAGCCACCTGAGAAGGAAAGAAGAGTAATAAAAAGTGACAGGAAAAGTGGGAGAAACAGGAAGAAAGGAGGGCAGGCACAGAAAAACAATGCTAAAGATGAAGGAAGAAGTAGGCAGCACTACATCAAACGAGTGGATGATGGTGAGAAATAGGAAGAGAGGAGGACAGACACAGAAAAAGAATGACAGGTGAAGGAAGAAGTAGGCAGCACTACATCAAGCGAGTGGATGATGGTGAGAAATAGGAAGGGAGGAGAGCAGACACAGAAAAAGAATGACAGAGGTGAAGAAAGAGGTAGGCAGCACCACATCAAGTAAAAATATAAAACCAGTGTGACAGTAATAAGGATAAACAAGAAAAATGTCCTGAGAGTGAAGATATTATTGAGTTAACGCCACCTTAGTCCTGTTGCATAATATTTCATGTATTGTTATGAGGGATATGTATTACTGTATTGGTGCTGTGATAAGGAGGGGTAGACTGAGATGGTTTGAATGGAACTGGAGTGTATTGGTGCTGTGATGAGGAGGGGTAGACTGAGATGGTTTGGATGGGACTGGAGTGTATTGGTGCTGTGATGAGGAGGGGTAGACCGAGATGGTTTGGATGGGACTGGAGTGTATTGGTGCTGTGATGAGGAGGGGTAGACTGAGATGGTTTGGATGGGATTGCAGTGTATTGGTGCTGTGATGAGGAGGGGTAGACTGAGATGGTTTGGATGGAACTGGAGTGTATTGGTGTTGTGATGAGGAGGGGTAGATTGAGATGGTTTGGGCATGTCGGAAGGATGGAGGTTGACATTTGCGTGCGGACGGTGAGAAGTGTGAACGTCGGGGGTAGGGTTGCGAGAGGCAGACCGAAAAAGACCTGGGACGAGGTCATTTCAGTGTGACCTCAGGGATATGGGGCTGAATAGGAAGCCTGCCAGAGATCGAGCAGCGTGGAGGAATAAGGGACTGAATAGGGAGACTGCCAGAGATTGAGCAACATGGAGAGGCGCCATTAGGTGACCAAGGCCTACGCATGCATGTTGGAGCCTTTGTAAACATTACGGTACAGTGATTCCAAGGATTGCCATTAACTAGATGTAATGTTATGAGTACATGTAATGCTATGATGTACGTGTAATGCTATGAAGTACACATTTTCACAGGCTGAGGTGAAATGCAAGGAGGGGTTTCTTGCCGAGGGTGATGTACACGACCTGGTATTTGACTGCCATAGCACCAATCTCACCTGGACACCTGAACCGGAAGCTGATTACCTGGCCACGCTGAAGTGTGGTGAGTGGAGGCGTGTATTTTAGTTGTGTGTGTGTGTGTGTGTGTGTGTGTGTGTGTGTGTGTGTGTGTGGTGATGATGATAATGAGGGTGTGGTGGTGGTAATGATGATGGTGATGGTGGTGATCATTATGTTGATGACGATGATGGTGGTGGTATTGATGATGATAGTGATGATGATGATAATAATAATAATAATAATAATAATAATAATGATAGTAATGATAATTCCTAAACCCATTATTTCCCCAACAGCTCCTGACCCGAACAGTGATGATGATGATGATGATAATGGCGGATCTTTGGCGTCACTATCTTCCCTCACCTTATTGCTGCTCTCCCCCACCCTCCTGCGCCTACTAGAATAACCCAGCAACGTCACACAACTTCATATGTCACCACTTCAACACCAATACCCACTATCCATTGTGCCTTATGCTAGTATTAATATATATGAAACTGGTGGTCATAAAGTTTGACCCCAGAGCGATAAACAAAGAGAAATGAACGTTTAATTTTGAAACGCCATTGCAAACACCAAGGCAATTTAAACTTTCCAGAAATTTGCGACCTTGTGTCATAATTATTCGACGTTAAACTGGGTCGATATTACGGTCAGAGAAAGAGAGGAAAAAAGAAAGAAAAGAAGAGGAAGAAAAGGGAAAAATAAAGAAAGGAAGAAAAAATAAGAAAGAAAAGACTTATTAAATGCCTCTCCATACCCAACAGTACTTAACATCCGTCCATATTGGCTTTAGTTTCCTTGTTCCTCTTCCTTTTTTTCTTCTTCACCTTCTTCTCCTTTTCTCACACATGCACTTAATTAGCCAACCATCTCCTTTAAGGTCTTCCTAAGTTATATACAAAATAAATAGCTAAGAAAAAGGTGCTACGTATTAAGCTATGACTCAAAACCAGTGACGCATAATTAGAAACCCACCAAACCTTTTAAAATAGATAGATATTTTTAACAATGTGGAACGATATTTTTGTCCACACCTACACAGTCAAACAAAAGTTCATCAAATATTTCATCTCATCTTGTCATTTTCCTCTGGTGGCTAATACTGCTAAGCTAAGAGAGGCTTCGTATGTTTCCCTGCCTAATAATTCACCTCTACTACTTGTCGCTTTCCTCTGTTGACAAATACTGATAAGCTAAGAGGCTTCGTATGTTTCCCTGTCTAATATTTTACCTCTGCTACTTGTCACTTTCTCTGCTGGCTAATACTGCTAAGCTAAGAGAGGCTTGGTATGTTTCCCTGCCTAATAATTCACCTCTACTACTTGTCGCTTTCCTCTGTTGATAAATACTGCTAAGCTAAGAGAGGCTTGGTATGTTTCTCTGCCTAATATTTCACGTCTGCTACTTGTCACTTGCCTCTATTGGCTAATATTCCTAGACTGTGAGAGACTTGGTATGTTTCTCTGCCTAATATTTCACCTCTGCTCTTTGTCACTTTGCTCTGCTGGCTAATACTGCTAAGCTAAGAGAGGCCTGGCACGTTTGTCTAATATTTCACCTCTTCTGCTTCCCACTTTCTTCTGTTGGCTCTTATTGCTGCGAGAGGCTTGGTATGTTTCTCTGCCTAATATTTCACCTCTTCTACTTCTCATATTCTTCTGCTGGCTAATAAACTGAGAGAGGCTTGATATATTTGTATGCCTAATAATTCATCTCTGCCACTTTTCTCTGCTAAGCATTAATCCTAAGTTGAGAGGCTTATGTTTGCTTTTAGATGATTCTCTTTGTCAAGATGCGTCAGGAAGGGAAGTGAAGGACGTGCCCTAAGTGTGAAGCAGACGCAGTCGAATCTTAGGCGAGCTTTCGTCCGTCTAAAACTTTTATATTTAATGAAAACAAATCTAACAAATAAAAAATGGAAGTAATGGTGTTTTTGTAGCCTTTGTATATTGGTAAAGGAAGTCAGTACCCGAGACAGTCGGAGCTGGGGACAGTCCGAGCTGTAAAATTGAGATAAAAGTCCCAAAACTGCTTCAGACTCAGTAAAGATGAAAAAATTGCTCTTCCCTTTCTGGGATAAAATCCTTGAAGTTGCTCAAAACTCAATAATATAATGAGAAAATCCCTTTAGGCAGAAATTAAGTCCCAATCTATGTTAGGACTTTCTGCACCGTTAGTAGTGGGCATATATCTGTTTAGGTTGCCAGTGAGTGATACTGTTTCGTTCAGAGTTATTCAGTTGGTTGAGCTGAGTTCTTATTCTATTCTAGCTACCAGTGATGCAATGAACCGAAGTTTGTGTTCATCTAGATAATTTGAAATCGTAGGAACTTCTCGTAAACCCCTAATCTAAGCGCATATAAAGATTAGAAACAGCCGAGCATGGTAATCCGAATGCCTTACTTGGGAATTCACTGAATTTCGAAGCTTGTGAATCCCTGGGCCGCCATGTTGAGTTCTCTTTGCCCGGTGGCTGTGAGGGGAGAGGACGTGCCTGCAGGCGGGGAAGGTTTGGTAAGTATTTTCCACTTGATTTTGCATTTACACATACCGGAGTGTATTAATTTGAACTGGTTTGGGTTGCAACATATTATGCTTCATTTTTATTAAACACAAAGGGATTATGTCTTTTGTAACTGCCGGTTTTTGAAATTTCTGTGGACGACATGGATGCAGACGGCGGAGAGTAAACTCTCGCCTGACGCGATGGCTGCAGACGGCGGAGGGTAAATTCTTTCTCCTGACGTGGGATCTGCTTAATAATAATGCCTTCAAATGAAGCTTCTTTTTGCTAGAACATGTTCAATCATCAGATGATTTTATTCCACAGCCATAAGACGATATTTTTCAACCACCGCTGGACGATTTTATTCATCGAACCGACCAGACGATTTATATTCAACCGCTTAACGATTTTCTTCAGCCGTAAGACGATTTTTTTTTTTAAATCCAACCGCCGAACGATTTGATTCATCCAACCGCCAGACGATTTCATGCTGATGAGTGAGTCATAGGAGTCCACGTGTTAACTATTTCTGCGTTATTAACCTCTTCACTACAATGTTGTAATTTATTTTTGGTGCCTGCAGATGATTTTATTAATCTCAGAAGGAAATCCCATACCGAAGGGGTTAATGAAAGCTGGATCTAACTCCTCCAGTTATAATAATGCTTATCTGAGACTGAGTAAAATAATCTTATCATTCCATCACTGGTGATAGCAATAATATCATATAGAAATTAGCCAAAGTAAAAATAGGCCGACGTAGTGAAGAAGTAGATAAAAATGAGGTTAAAGTATAATTCTTGAATAGAGCCCTTGTTTTAGGCAATAGACGCCCCATGAGCTGTAAAAAAAAAAAAAAAAAAAAAAAGATTTTAAATAATGTACTGCCGGACCGGTACACAAATCGGAGTGTTATTGTGGATCTCAAGATGGACTGGGTTGAGGCGGTGTTTTGCGAACGGAACGAAGGTTTAGGAGCCTACTGGACCCCCTTGACATACCGTAAGTGATAATCATTTGTTGAGGCAATAACACATCTCCAGGAACGAAATCCTACGTTAAAAAAGCACAACTTGAGCATCATATTGGAAGGGCCACACGACCTTCCAATGCCCTTCCGTCCCTCAAAGGTTTGGTGCTGTATAAGAGAAGGACGTGTAGAAAGATTAATTTCCTAGTACTGTAGATGGCGGAGGACAGGGGCATTGTAGGGTTTCCATAGAATAATCTGGAGCAGTGGATGGAAGGCCCCAGATTGGAATGAACATGTATTTGTCAGCAGGGAAGGGTTCCATTTATTTAGTGTAAGGCAACAACAAAAAAGTTCCCGTTTGTATTAGGCTACAGTACTATACATTTATTTTTTAGGAACAATAGGCAGGTTCTGCAATACAAGTGGGATTTGTTAATGGAGGACTTTGCGGATAAAACTCTCAATTATAAGTGAAAAATAGGATAGTAAAAACTCATATGACTGGGTGAAATATGGGATACCAATAACTCGTATAAGAGTGTAAGATAGAATAGTGAAAACTCATATACCTGTCAAAAATAGAGTGAAAATCGTTAAATTGAGTGATAAATAGGATGGCGAAAAGTAGTACCGTATAGCAGTGGAAAATAGGATGGCGAAAAGTAGTACCGTATAGCAGTGGAAAATAGGATAGCGAAAAGTAGTACCGTATAGCAGTGGAAAATAGGATAGCGAAAAGTAGTACCGTATAGCAGTGGAAAATAGGATGGCGAAAAGTAGTACCGTATAGCAGTGGAAAATAGGATGGCGAAAAGTTGGTAGAATTATAGTTTCACCCAATACCACAGTTATGAGATTTTGATGCACTTTTTTTTTGGTATTTTAGACAATTCGAGAGACTTCTTCTATGGCATTTTTGTCACAAATTATTTTTATTTTACTCCTGAAGATAACCTAACCTAACCTAACCCTCAAGAGTAAAAATAAAAATACCTTGTGACGGAAATGGCAGTGAAGAAAGTGCCCTAGAATTGTCCAAAAATACTGAAAAACGGATCAAAGTCTTGTAATTGTGTTTCTGGCTGGTACTGTAATAATACCAAAAACTCATAATGGAGTGAAAAATAGGATGGTGGAAACTCGTATGAATGAAAAATAGGGTAGCAAAAACACGTATAGCTGAGTGAAAAACAGGATAGCGAAAACCTGTATAGCTGAGTGAAAAATAGGATAGCGAAAACCTGTATAGCTGAGTGAAAAATAGGATAGCGAAAACCTGTATAGCTGAGTGAAAAATAGGATAGCGAAAACCTGTATAGCTGAGTGAAAAATAGGATAGTGAAAACTCCTATAAGAGTGAAAAACAGGATAGCAAAAACTCATATGACAGTGAAAAATAGGATAGCAAAAACTGGTATAGCCTAACTGAGTGAAGAATAGGATAGCGAGAACCCTAATAACTGAGTGAAAAATAGGATAGCGAGACCCCTAATAACTGAGTGAAAAATAGGATAGCGAGACCCCTAATAACTGAGTGAAAAATAGGATAGCGAGACCCCTAATAACTGAGTGAAAAATAGGATAGCGAAAACTTGTATAACTGGGTGAAAAACAGGATAGCAAAAAATCTTATAACGGAGTAGGCTAAGTAACTTATTGGAAACAAAAGGTTAGGTTAACATGTCCCCACGGCAACATTGGATTTTTGTGCTCGCGTCACCGAATATGGGCCTAAATTGCCCATTCTTGTATCACTGGTTTCTTTGTAGCCGATGCTTGCATAATGGGACACGATTTTTCTTCTGGTACACTTAGTTATCCAGTCATATTGGCAACGTCTGATCAGGTACCTAAAGAAAAGAATTGGAAACATTGCACCTTCGACATCCTCCCACACAAACTAAGGTATCATGGTAGGTTAACATTAGGGTAGGCCTAAGATGGTCAGATATACTGTAGGTTGGTTTAATGTCATGGCTTTTCCGATGATTTTATGGTTTGACTTGCAGAATTGTTTATCTCCCCCTGAACAAAGGTGTGGCATTGCCCAATCATTTCTCGTTAAACTTGCTCTGACTTTCCCAGTATAACTGGATGACTAAGTGTATATACAGTATTCAAAGGAAAGAAAAACACGCAAATGGGACTAGCCTGTAACTTCAAAATTGCCGTAAATTGGAGATTCTTCCAGCATTAACAGTTTATAATGCCAGTCTAACCTTACATCATGTAATTTAATGCAGGTTAGCGTAACCTAACCATACCTGATGTAAATTAATTGGAAAATATAGGTTCTGTTGTCATTATTTATTTATTTATTTATTTATTTTTTTTGTCAGTGCACAGGGAAAATCATCAGGAAAACAGGATGAAGAGGAAACAGTCAGAAAATACAAATAAAAAATCAGAAAAGGACACTAAATCCCCAATTGAATAAACCCAATTTAGCACACAGTCTCATCTGTCATCACTGCCCAACATAGCAGCAGTGCATGGGTAAAGTGTTAAATCATGCATCACTATTTTGTTTCTTTAACCCGCCGTGTCCTGTTGACGTATATATACGTCCACAGGTTTTGTCACTGTCAGTCCCGTTGTATATAAACGCGCATCAGTTGTTAGGTCCCTATTTTGCACAATTTTCAATTTTCGCGCTTGATATTTGGTACGTATACACGGGACATTTTCCTCTACAAGATGCCAGGCAGGGACAATGCCTTACCCTGTAATGCCCCCCACCCCCGCACGCCATTGTCTCGGCAATTCACCTGTTACCAGTGACCTGGCCAGTGACATGTCGTGCCACTGTACGAAATTCAGGGCCAGAGTGATTCCCCAATCGATGACAATGTGGAGGACAAAGTTTACTTAGCATTAGAGGAAGAAACAGTCAGAAATGATGATCAGGTAATGTCACCAAAAAAGGTCAGGTATGTTGATATGTTTGGTGAGTGAAACAATGCTTGTATTGCCTATATTACTGTGTGAAAACCAATATACTCTTGTACTACATATAAATTTATACCAAATAAATAATTAAATACCATTTATGAGTGGTATGGAATAGTTACCCTCCCATAGAACTTGTTTTCCTAGGAGCCAGCCTGATAGAAAACCCAGTAAGGTAAGGGGTACTGATACCTGTATCGAGTATTTTAAACCTCAGGTGAGCGATTTCTCTATGAATTTTCGATCTCTCTCCAAAAGCGGAGGTTTGAGCCAATTTTTTTTTTTTTTTTTTTTCCAAAATTGGTCAGGATTGGGGGGAGTCAGTGAAGGAAAATCGGTCAGGACGGGGTGGGTTAATTCTTTTTTATTACACCTGTAGAAATGTACCTATGCTGTAATGAGATTATGTTGTGTAGGAGGCTGTTCTGTCATGATTTAATGCTTGTGATTAGCAACAGTGTGTAAAAGGGATTTCTGTGTTTTAGCAGATTAATGTACAGTATTCATTTGAGTGCAAAGGGTAGTGTTTGAATTACTGTACTGCATTAGATTGAGGATATTCTTCTACAGTAATATAGGTATTTCCTTTACCCTTGCATGCCCTTTGAGAATGGGCAGCCACAACCAAGTTGATTCCCCCCCCCCCATGCCCCCCTGTTTCGATGAGGGCTATGGCGTTGCCCCCAGGTAGAAGACTCTGGTTTGGGAGTATGTAGCACTTAATGACCGGATTCCCCTCCTGATGTTTACCAGTGACCCCTGGGTGGACTTGAAAGTCCAACCCTTGTGTCAGAGGACTCTAACCCACTGAGCCACGGCATGCCACAACCATCTAGGTGACATGAGAATGCTACCTCTCCTGGCAGGGCAGCTTATTTGGGTGCAGCGCAAACTCATGACTTCAGTCTCGAGTCAGGCGCTCTGCCACTGAGTCGACATGTCCCCAGAGTACTTATACTGTACAGTAGTACACTTTAAGTTTGATGATGTCACCCTTGTTTTTACGATTGACTGTTATGCGATTGTTTTCATGTACACCAAGCCCTCGTTATTTGACAATTTGTTGTTTCGACATCTATAAATCTATACCCTTTTTCGTTGTTCAACATGGTTATCCCCGCCATTTCAACAACTCAAACCGTGCGCCGCCAGACAGACTGGCTGAGCTGCCACTCTCGTACGTTTTGCCCTGCTGATCGGTTGTCTCTTCATCCATCTGCATTTCTATTTGACCTTGTGGAATACTACAGCACCACCATGGCTCCACCCAAGACCCCTATTGTTATCCCTGTCAAGCACAGTCATGTGCTCACCAACCTGAGTGAGTGTTTCACCATTGCATGGTCGGGTGACGATTGCGGCCAGCGATTAACGAACTCTCTTAATGCACGATACTGTTTTGGCGCCAATTTTACATAATGCACATCTTAGTTTGCACTAGGTTAGGTAGCTTATAATAATTAGGGGGGCCTAGGGGTGAAGCCCCCCAGTTAGGCATCCACTGCTATTTATGGTTTTATATTGTATACATTTGAGTTTGGTGTGGTGACATGTCCACTTGGTGAGATCAGCAATAGGCACACTATTGAAAGCATTAAGGTGGCTTTCTGAAATGTCGCTAAGTTGGTACAGTATATTTCATTTGTTCCCCAATATCTTTTTGATTGAAAATCAAATGTCAATCATATGAGATGTATGTAGTACTGAACTAAGTTTCTTTGAGAATGTAGGTCTATAAGATAACAGCTCAGATCTCCGTGTCACTTTCATTCATATTCACTGATATTTTTTCCATCATTACTGGATAATTTTTGAATGATGAGGGTCGTCAGGAACCTAACTTCCCCCCATTTCTTAACAGTCTTATGGGAAAAGTAGGTTCGTTATTCGACCACTTCGTTATTCAATGACTTAAAATGGAACGCATCCCTGTCAAATAGTGAGGGAGAGGTGTACAGACAAACCCTGGTTTAAAGATGCAATTGATTAAGTAAAAACCCATTGCTAGGATGGGTATCGTATCTTGGGGTAGATTTAACATGTAAAGTATAGGGATGCGTTTTTGAGCCTTGGGTTTCCCCCCATCCAAGTCCTAAACCCACTCAAATGAGTCCAAAAGAAAAAAAACCTAAAGCCAATGTAAATGGCCTAACAGCTGTAAAAGAAGCTAACATAAGCCTAACACCAGTGCCCGTCTCGCTTGCACACAGCCAAGGTCACAGGAGAATGCTGTCTGTGACTTGTATACACAGGACAGTGGAGAAGAAGCAGCAGCATTGTATACAATCCCACCATCAGACGGTCCCAGGACAAATAAATAAACATCTGTTATGCATAATAATGATGTATGAATGACGCAGAATCGTCCATGGTCCAAATTGTTGTGACAGAGAATCGCTGATGTTTGATGGGGATTGAGATTGACAATGTGATTGGGATAGCCTTTTCAACAGCCCATCTTTGTGCCATTTTAGTTACTGTTCTGGTTGCTGAACTCCTTTATTTTCTTCTCTCTTATTATCCTACGTGTATTTAGCAACTCCTATGTATTTCCAAAGCGTTTTGCCCTAAACAGTCTGAATGTAAACATGATTTATCGGTCACAGTTTTCATCAGTGCCTGAATTATTTACTCTTTAATGCTTTCATAATTATTAATATTTTTTAAAAATTATTATTGTGTATTCCTTGATGTGTTAGATGTTCAGTGGTCAAACACAAAATAGTCTTTGTTGAGTTGCCTAGTTGTCCACACTGTTTTGTATCTCGTCTGATGGGCAAGACTCCATACCCCAGATGACTGTTCACTCCACCTACGACTGAAACACGTAAATCTAAGTCTAAAAACACACAAAATTTATATCTTAAATATCAAAATCGATTAAAAAAAAAAAATTGCAAAACCTGGTGTTGGCCTACGATGGGTGGGGTAAGGTGGTATTTCTATCCCATCATAATTCCGGGATATCGCATCTAGGGGTATCGTAAATTGGCTTTTGCCTGTACCGTAAATGATCTAAACATTTTAGCACCCTTTGTGCAACATACGGTACAATTACCATTTTTACACATACAGTCATAACAGTCCCTCACAAAGCCCCATTTATCAATATACAATGGTCGATTTTGCTAATTCAGTCCCTGTGTTCATATACAGTACGATCAAATGTTGTCTGATTGATTTTCCCTGAACGTAAATGTGTAGCATGGTTGACCATGTATTTTTAATTTTTGTCGTGCTATACTCAGATGTCTACAGGCAGGTTCTGTTATAAGGGTAGGATATGTTAATGTGGGACAGCTTGGACAGCAGAGACTCACATAACAGTGAAAAATAGGATAGCAAAGACTCACATATCAGAGTACATAACTTACAGGGAAAATAGGGTTAGAATACTGTAACTATAAATTGTCCGTTCTCACATCATTGGTTTCTTGTGTAGTGGATGCTCATATAACAGGACTTGCCTGTATATTGTATTCAGCTTAGTACAGTGATCCCTCATAATTTGGAGGGAGGTGGGGGTCGGCTGGAGTGAAAGAACTTAATAGCTACTCTCCCTTGAAACAGTTGGCACACGGAAAAAACGCGCTGTATTCAAAATATTCACAATCATTCCAGAATGACACCTGCGGTTTGGTCCAGTTTTTGCAGTGTCATTCTGGAATGACTGCCGCGGTTTGGTCCAGTTTTTGCAATGTCATTCTGGAATGACACCTGTGGTTAAGGGGTTAAGAACCTATTTGTTTAATGTATATTTTGTACTTAGTTGAATTTGCTACATTTTTAAAAATAAAACACCATAAACTAGTGTACCCTACAGTATTTTGTGCTGAATCTGTGAATGACCAGAACTAGCAAAATCAAACTGAGAAAAACAAGGGGTGCCTGTAGACAGATTTTGAACTAGTTTAGATTGATATGGTTTAGGCATTTGAAGAGGATGGAGGATGGCAACTGGGTGTGGAAGGTGAGGGGTGTGATGGTGAGGGCTGAGTTGTGAGTGGGGAAAAAAAATAAAGATGTCATAGTGTGTGACCTGTATGATATAAGACTTAATAGAGAAGCGGCTAGAGATCAAGCAGTGTGGAGAATCGCTATTAGGTGACCAAGGCTGCGGCATGCAAGTATGCTAGAACCAGTATAGATGAAATCAAAATGAAGGTGAGATCAGGCTGTCATTAACCCACTAAGAATGATTGATCTTTCCCAGCTTGAAGAAAATTTTTTGTGTAATAGTGGGATTGAAATAGAAATGCTGTATATGTCATCAGGCTAAAGTTAAGCCACTTTTGCCATTTATCTTGCACAGTTTAATGGCAGAATAAGGCACTACTGTAGCTCTGTATGCGTTTTACTTAGCACCATGGCAGAAAAAGACTGCTGTGGGTCTGCATCCATTCAATAGCACTTTGTGTCTAGAGTTGTAATAGTGTTATTCTGTTTTTGCAACTACTGTATTCAGGATGGAGATGGTAATATTAGGCCAGTTTAATGTGAAAAAGAGTATAATAGAGATCCATCCTAAGTAAATAAAGTTGTATGTAAGTAGCATGTAAAAGGGGTAAAAAAAAAAAAACATTGGATTTAGAAGAATAATCGTGGTATGAGGGCATTGTACCGCTTAACCTAACCTTGTCGTCATCTGTTGTCCATTGCTGTCGCAGTCGTCATTCCCCTGCCTTATCCCATCTTTTATATATTTGGAAAAGAGATTGAGATGATGATTATTACCACTCCAGCCATGAAATTAACAACCCATTCCCCAAGGCCCAACAACCCCCCTATATGCCACACATTCACACATTACTGCTTGCCACTGATATCCAATTTACCTGTTGTATACATGCCTAGGTTGTCTCATTGTGGGCTGGTATGTTGGTACAGCACAACCTCCCACATTTGATCATCCAGTTTCTGAAAAATGCCTTTCCATAGTATTTTTCATGCTGTATTAGAGTGTTTGTCTTTTTTTTTTTTTTTTTTTTTTTTTTAATAGAGATAGGAAAAAAAAAAAATCAATGCATACCAGTATACGTAAACCAGGGTTATTTGCGGCCAGGTAAAACAACAGATGATGTATTGCTATTACAATGTACTTCATTGCATTTACTGTTCATGGTACTGTAGTTTTTTTTCCTGATTTTCTCATAGTTACCATTATTATTCAGATTTTTTCCATTTCCATAAAGCCTTGGGACCCAATCATTTTGGATTTTAGAGTTTGTACTGTGTTAGCTGTATTTTTATGTATAGGTCGTGTGGTAAACTACAAATTTGTTTTAACCCCTAATTGGTGATGCATTTGTTTATGCCTGTTACCTCCAGTTGATTTTATTCAGCTTGTGACAGATCTCAAAGACTGAAAGGTTTCATGGCTACATCTAACCCCTGTGGCTGGAAAAAGTCTCTCTTAATCTAATGTAAGGATGACACCATATTTCCTCGTGAGGAATTTCTGTACTGAGTTGGCCGTGGTACAGCTGATGTCTTCCATGAAGTAGAAACTAAGCTAAGTTGTAACACCAGTTAATTACTTGCCAATGGTTGCTGTTGGGGAATATGAAATTTGAAATCTGTAACAAGATTTGTGACAATGTGAGAGTCTGTGCTTGGTCTTTGAGTCTGTGTACTGTCACCCAGCAGAGTATCACGAAGTGTTTGTAGGCAGCTTTTGCCAATGTTACCCACCTAATCATGATAATTGTGTGGCCAGCTATCAGGCTTGCAGCCACATTTCAACCTTGTAGTAGTGCCTCCCAGGGACAGTGGTATGCCACACATCTGCCTAGGCTGAATAAAATCTGGTGATAACGTAATGTAAACAAAACCACAGTGCAGTTGCTCAGTATGGCATTATTGACAAATCTTGTATAAGTGGTAACATTCAGCTAATGCATATTGTCTTTTTTAGGGCAGAGGAGAGCCTGAGGCTCTGATGGAAATGAAGGAGCAGGTGGCACAAGGAGATGAAGTTGAAGAAGAGGTGGAAGAGGATGAGGAACTGGCATTAGTGTTGGCTCTGAAGACTCAGTTTTTAGGAATTACAGGCCAGGCCCACACATTCATTCAGGAAGAGGATCCAGACCCAGCCTAAAGTGATGTAACATGCTGTTTAGTTGAGAAGGACCTGCATATGTACCATGAGCTACTTTCATGTAAGAAGAAACAGCGAGGCAAGCAGTGATAGCATCATTCTTCCTACCCAAGATTCAGCATGCAGGAATAGCCAATGCCTTCCGTCAGCGAAATATCAACACACCATTTTGACTCGCCTGCCTCTATTTTGTCTGCCTCCTCTTCCACCGCATTGCCTGGCTCCTGCCATGCTCCCCTGCTCCCTTACTGCATTGTTCTTCCACCCCTCACTGCATTACTCAGCTACTGCATCACCACATCTCTCCTTCTGCCTCACCACATCTTTCTCCTGCTGCCTCGCTGTATTGCTGTCATTGTTCAGCACTGCTCCTCACAACCTATGGCAGAGTGAGTGCCCAGCAATACCAGCTGTGCCCCAGCCATAGTGGGGACCCATGATGACAACTCAGACCAACCAAGGATTCACTTAAGGTGAGCTGGAAACTTGTTTTTAGACTTTTGGGTGGGTGGCTCTTGACCAAAAACATATCCCCATTGAACCCATGTTATACTCTCCTTGCTATACCGGTATGTCATATCTTTATATAAGTGGTGGGTTTTCATTTGACATAACCCCATCGTGTAGCAGGGCCACCTTCTAATTTAAACTGTACCAGGTTAGAACACTTTATCTTCCTACTATAGACTTCTTTGACCATGCCACTTTGATAGGAGTAGAAATTAAGAGACACCCTACATACCTCATACCTCTTAGCATTTGCCCCTACTGTACGGTAGCTACATGATAAATGAGTCTATGGCTTTTTTAATTAAACTGGTTGGTTAGAACAATTTCTGTGCCTTCCTGTTACAACATTAGACTTATTTGCCCATGCCACCTGAGTAGACCTAGACATAGTGTGGTCAGTCTCTCTCTCTCTCTTTTGGATTTACATAAAGCAGTGTAATATTTTCACCTCCACATGACTACCTTTCACCTAAACCCCTTTTCTCCTTCACATTAGCCCCTTGGACCTGAGGATGTCCATTTCATTTTATTCCATTCATACTGTAACAGTTTTAGTTAACTTATGATAAACTCCCTGAACTGGAGGAGGTAGTGCAGTGTGTGGGGTGCTGCTGGAGAGGGATGCTTACATGTGGTGGCACTGATATAACCGGTTAACTGAAGTAGCTGGTTGTGAATAGGTTTCTCATTTCCCTCCCTATCCCCCCAAAAGAAGGATGGTGAATTGGAGAAGGGCAACTTTAACCTGCAGTCCACTGGGTTCATGTTTCAGATGAACCTGGGGCTACTACTATGACTACGACGACGACGACGGTGATGATGGATGGATGGATGGATGGAGGGCGACAACGATGATGGACAGATGGTGGCGGCAGTGGCGACGACGATGGACGGACGGACGGATGGTTGCGGTGGTGGCGGTGGCGATGATGGATGTACGGATGGTGGCAGCGACGGCGGCGACGATGACAACTACACTGATACTTCTATTACCAGAGGCCTTCTCTAGGTAAGTAAAATTGCCAGGTAGCAACATTAATAAACCAGCACAGATGTCACCCACATTCCAAGGGTCTGTGGTTTTCTCATTGCCATCTTATCTCTGTCATAATCTCTTGCTAACCATCCATAGCCACATCACCCTGTCCTTACCCATTAAACTGCCTTCTCTCCAGCTTACACCACCCTCACTTGTATACCTCTCCACCGTGCCTCTCCATCTCATTCTCTGTTTTCTCCTTTGCCTGCTACATCTGCCTTACTCTTATGCTCTCCTAGTCAGTCCCTCATTCCATCCAGAAAGCCAAGATGTCTTTGGGTCCCAACATTTTGCAGTACATCCACAGTTCTCCTGTTCCTCTTAATTTGTATATCTGTCTCATCCAATCCCCCTTTTTCTTGTCTCTCCTCTTCATCCACTGTTACATACTCATACGGATTTTTAGTTATGATTTTTAGTCATTGAAACTAAGTCTGCGCTGTACGCTTGTTACTTTAACTTGGTCTAAAAATCCCATCTTTCCATCTTGATTGTTGAGTTGTAAAATAGTTTATCGCTATACTGTTATATGATGTTATTCACAAGGATTTGCTTTGGAAAGGATGTAGAGCCATAGTAGAGTCATCTTCTGCCATTGCACTTCAGGGAAAAAGCTACACAAGGAGGAAAATCTAGGCCAGGCCAAGATGAAAAGAGTATACAGTAGTAGGCCTTTATTATTACAGTACTATATTATTATTATTATTATTATTATTATTTATTATTATTATTTTTATTATTATTATTGTAATGCACGTATAAGTGGCTGGGGAATGGCTGGGAGAAGGAGGGATGTGAGAAGAGAGGAAGAAATCAGTAGGAGGGTTGTTGTGGAAGCAATGAAGAAAGTTAAATTGGGGAAAGCCCCAGGAATTGATGGAGTGTGTGGTGAAATGCTGAAGCATGGGAGAGAGAGAGTAATATGATGAATTTGGAAGATGTGCAGATTGGCCTGGGGGGTAGGTAGAGTCCCGGAGGATTGGAAGTCAGGTATAATTATTCCCCTGTACAAAGGAAAAGGGGAAAAAGAAGTGTGTGGTAATCATAGGGGCATTTGTCTTCTTAGTGTAATAGGAAAAGTTTACGGTGGGATACTTATTGACAGAGTTAGGGAAATAACAGAGGAATTAGTTGGAGAAGAACAGGGAGGTTTTAGGAAGGGAAGAAGTTGTGTAGATCATATATTCATTCTTAGATCTCTAGTGGAAAAGTTTCTAGAGAAGGGAAAGAAGTTGTATGTGGCCTTCATGGATTTGGAGAAAGCATATGACAGGGTGGATAGACTAGCATTGTGGAAAGTATTAAGAATACATGGAGTAGATAGGAAGTTGCTGATGGCCGTGAAGAGTATGTATGAGGGTGCTAAGGCTGCAGTGTATGTGGATAGTGAAGTGAGTGAATTTTTCTGTTTGTGGGTTGGATTGAAACAAGGATGTGTCATGTCTCCATGGTTGTTCAATCTGTATATGGATGGGGTTATAAATGAGATAGTAGGTAATAGTCAAGGAGACAAACCCAAATTTCAGCCATGGGTGTGATGTAGGGTATGATTACAGTTTTTTTCAGAAAATGATTCTCCAGAACCTATGTTTTAAGAATTCATTGAGTGCCACCTTGACATCCTTGGGGAAAATTTTTTATTCACCCAGCAAAATAAGAGTTTTATTATGAGTTGGTTATCCCCAAAAAAATGCACTCAGAGGCTGTTACTCTTCTAATAGCCAAACTGGAACATTTCAAACACACAATATATATGGGTAATTATTGTATACACATAGAATAAGAGGTATAATCTTCCTTGAGACTTTAAGTCTTACAACTCACACAAAATTACAAAAGTTAATAATAACATGGTGTATGCATGTGCAGTGTCATTCACATAATTTGTATTCAGTACTTATAATTTTCTTCATCATCGTCATAATCATCATCATCTGCATCATTCTGGTCCTCAAATTGACTGCGGGGCATCATGGATTTTGTGTGCTTATTTGCACAGCTGTCATCGGCACCACACTTACAGTATGAAGGACAGGACAGGGCACTTTGCACGGCAACTGCATCTTTGGCTTGAACATGGGTGTAATGATCTGCAGCTGCAAGCAGTACTTTGCAGAACTGAAGGTGGTGCAATGGCTGAAGTACCAGCAACAGGAGTCAAGATATTATTCTCAGTCTTCCAACCATACTGAGTTATGTTAATATCTGGGGGTGCCATCTGATCTGCTGCCCTCCAGATCAGAACCTGAAGACGGGCACGTCTGATGTGTTGAACTGCAGCATCATCCTTTGGTGGGAGACTCTTTCTTGGGAGAAGGAGGGATATGAGAAGAGAGGAAGAAATCAGCAGGAGATGTTGACCTTGTTCCTCCATATAAGCTTGATGTGAAGCAGAGACTTTCTTTAATCCATACTTCTGGAGCCAGGGGATTTGCATATTCCTTGAGGGTTACTTTGGAGTTCAAAACCAAGTTGATTGCAGTTACTTTTCCTTTGCCAAAGGGATATGAAACAGTCACATCCAGAAAGTGCATGGGTTGCCAGCAGGTCTAAACACTTCTCTCCCAGCTTCTCAGCTGTTGCCTTAATGTCAATGATCTTTCCATCATACTTTTTCATTGTCACATGCACAGATGGTTTGTGGATCCAGCAGAAATAGAGCAACAGGCCAAAAATGTCTGTATCATCAACAAGAATCTGGATATGGCCTTTACTTTGATGCAGCTTGAGAAGATAGTTAATAATGTCACATATGCTTCCTTTCGAGTATAAGGACTTCCTTCTCCTATCAGACTGAGTGACTGGTGGCTATGCTTCATGTCACATATGAAATTGACCAGTGATTTCTTCTTTTGGTCACACTTCATGATAGCCTCTCTTGCAGGCGGAACAGTTGATTTTCTGAATCGTCTGACTTCATAACTTGAACAAAAGCCACTTTCATGTAATATATCAATAATTTCTCTAGATCCAGAAAAAATGTGTATTTTGAGTGCCAACCCCAGTGTTGTCTGGTTGAAGTTCTTTGAAACAAGAGCTTGTATTGCTTGTGTGATTGACAGAGATTTTCTTGCTCTCTCTCCCTTAGAAACAAGTTCTGAAACTAATTTTAGAAGTGTCTGACTGGACTGCAGAATTGCCCCCTCCTTGGGAAACTGGTTAAGCTTGTATGACCCTCTTTTTTTATGGGACTTGGCATGGATTTCATCAGAAATTTGCAGAGCCAACTCTGACACAAGATCATCATCAATTGCCTCAACTAACTTCAAGCTTGCTGGCAAATGCTTCCAATAACAGAGCGTACTGGCACATCCTGTCACTTATACCAAAATAAGACTTTTACCAAAATGTTCCTCCATCCTATGCATTAGTCTAGCTCTTTCTTTTCAAATCAGGCAGGATTTATCATTGTGAGGCACTTCAGCAGCAGCAGAAGTTGTCTTCAGACTGGGAAGTAGATGACAGAGAATCCAAGTACAGTACCCTCGCGTCCAACACGCGTTAGTCCAGCACGATTCACGTCCAGCACGGAGAGCAAATAATTAGTATTATTTAATACAATTTAATTACTGCAACACGAGTGTGTTAGCATAACACGCACAGAGCTCCGAGAAGTGGGCGAAATCCGCAGAGTTCACCTGTAGCACGATCACCCCCAGTCCAACACGGTCATACTGGACATTCCCACGATGATGATAGCCAATGAAAACTTCTGATCAAGTAGCCTTCCCCGCCCGCTATCGTGACGTGATCGTGATGCCACCCAATTAAAAACGCTTCTGCTGTCACGTGATGTTTTGTTTAAATTTCTCCCGCCACAGAGCCACTCAGTCGCATAATTCGCATTGGAAGGTGCTTTTTTCTTGCTGCATTTTCTGCCCTTGTTACTGCATTTTACCCTGCTCACGATGCCTAGGAAGCCTTCTGAGAACCCCAAGAAGTGTCGGCACCTCCTTCAGGCCTTCAAGCTAGAAAGCATTGAGAGGAAGAAGAAAGGGGAGAGGAAAGTTGACATTGCCAAGGCCTACGACATGAATGAAGCCAACGTGAGGACCATAATAAAAAACCAAGACAAGATCCTGGCAGCTGAAGGCTATCACACGGCACTTCATACCAGGTTTGCTGAGGATACAATGGTAAATCGGAACGGTAACGTGGTAAAATTGCCGACGATACCACGGGCATTTGGAATTCATCTGGATGGATTCCTGCCGAGGATACGACGGGCAAAACAGTGTGACCAAAACCCAGGCGACTCGACAGAGAATGTATCGTACTACAGCATTGAACATTTACCCTGACACTGAATACATATTAATATTTTAGAATAAATATCAATCGTTTTGAAACCCTTCTCATCGGCGTGCGTACCAGTTTATAAACAAAGTTGCTTCTCCTTATTCTCTACCGAGTCAGCGACAGCAATCACTTTCCACAGTCATGAGACGGGGCTCTGGCAACAGTGTGAGAAGCATGCCTTTTGCCGAAGATTGCAGAGTGCTAGGACAGGCAGAAGCAGGACCTTCCATGGCTGTGGACGAAGATAGTGATTCTGAGTGTAATTTCGAAGGATTTATGAGGGAGGTTGAGGAGGAGCAACAGCCATTACCCGCTAGTGACGCCAGCAGCCATCCTCCGGGGACCCAGTAGGACTACCTACAGCCTTGGATACCATCTTCCATTCCCAGCAAGCCCACCAACACTATCCTAAAAGGTTAGTTATCATTCATAGCACAGTACCATTTATCATAATTACATTAGTACCATTATATGTATAGGTATATGTTAGGTATTTAGGGTGACTTTTCCTAGGGTTGCTGACATAATTCATTTTTCCCCATAAGCTCTGTTGTTAGTCCAACACGTTTTTGGTCCAACAAGGGACCCATGCATGACAATATTACTGTGTTGGACGCGAGGGTACTGTACTCTTGATACAAGTCATGTATTTCTATGGAATTCCCATATTCTGGAAGGATCATCTCTTATCTTTTCGACTAATATTGATTAAATGCAGGATCAGCTGGGCTGACTTCTTTAACCTGCACTGATGAACGTGATGCATCAGAAATATTGCACTTTGAGGTAAACTTAACCCTTGTAAGGTAACCCTAGAACTCCCATAACATGTCAGGTAACCCAGGGTCTGCCAGACCCCAATCTTTATAAAATCACCAAAATACATACACCACCTTTATTCAAACAATCACTTGTACACAATGTCTGTAGCCCTTTTCCTTCAATTTGGTGCAAAATGTATGAAAATACAAATGATGGAATATTGTAAGGAAAATTAAAATGAAAAACATTGACAAATTTTATCCATCCATCCATCCATTGCCAGACGCCATGTATCCCAAACGGGGCGGTCAAGGGCTTAGAGTTAATTGTTTTACAGGGAGGGGCACTAATCCTCCACCAACCCCACTTGACACGTAGGGATGCCAACAGCATCTGGTGTTCCCAGGCGGTCACCCATCCAAGTACTAACCAGACCCAACGTTGCTTAACTTTATACCAACTGGAATTAGTGGCTGCCATACGAAAACTGATATGTTCCACCAGTTTTCTATTAGTGCCTACTGTAGACCAATGGCCAATGTTTCTTTAAGAAGAAAGAAAAGCACATGTCATAATAAATAATTTTTGGTATGGAAGATATATATGGAAAAAAAAAATCACAGGTTAGGTAACCTGGGTTCCACTGGACCCTAAAGTCCCTTTAGCACGAAAATAGAGCCAGATCCTGAACTGACCCCATCACCTCCCTAAACTAGTCTACTGGTCAGGAAGGTAGAGGGCAAACCAGATCCCAAGACCTTATAATAATATATGAAAAACACTTAAGAAAAATAATTTGGGGTCTAGTAGACCCCAGGTTACCTTACAAAGGTTAAAACAGTCCTCCTGGTACTGGGCATCTGCTGCTTGCAAGTCAGAGAGGCTGGCATGTATTCTCACTGACACTTCTAGAGCTTCTGAATCGCCCCCCCTTTTTTTTTTTTTTTTTTTTTACATATTTCATCTGGCAGAGATCCCCAACCCTTTTCAATTCCACTGATGGCCATGTATTGTGAGATTGGAGGATTGATTTGGCTGGTAATCAAGGAGAGCCATTCCCATCTTGCTCATTGAATTTCCCATAACCATGACTTTATATTCAAGGTATGGTAGTGGGGTAGTTCCATCAGATGAAAACAGACTAACTCTACCTGCACATTTTAGCCCATTCAGCATTCAGGTTACAGGAATGATTCAGTTCTCTCAGATGAAAACAGACTTTATTTCATTCTTGGTACCTTTATATGGGTGTAGTGAGCTCAAGGGGAATTTTTAAAACTAGAGAAATTATATACAACTTTTTGGTTACCCTTGCAATGCTGAGTCTGTCCTAAACCGAAGAAAATCATTATCATCATTTTTTTTTTTTTTGTAATTGTCATTGTCAGTCATCAGTCACTCAGTATCATCAGTCATATAAATCACCATCTGGTCTATAATTCCTGTTTAACAAGGCAGATGTTTTCATTTTTTAGCTTATTTTCAGTTGCTTTGACCTAAGACAGTAACTAACATTTCAACACTGTTTCCTCTCCATGGCACTTCTTCATTACTAGCAGCATGGTTTAAATCATCCATCCTAGGTTTCCAGATATTTTAGTGATTTCCCCTCTTATTTCTGTCCGTCAATCTATAGCTTGATGCCCTAATCTTGCAAAGCGTGGCCTTAGACAAAGCGCCTCCAAGCCACTCTGTCACCCACCATTTGACTGCCTTCCCCCCCAACTCACTCCCCCCTCCCTCATCTTATTTCCATTAGCTTATTAGCAGAATTAGATAATACTGCAGCACTGCACGACTATACAGCACTTCTTCATGACTAGCACCATGTTTTAGGTCATTCACCCAAAGTTTCAGGAATAGTAATAATTTCCCAGCTTCCTTCCAGTAGCTTAGTGGCAGAATAATGTAATGAATGAAGGACTCGCATAAGGAAAGATCAAAATTCGCACACGAGACCCTTTTACCAAACCATATTGCACAGTCGTTCCCTTACACCATCAGGCATGATTGTACAAGCATCAGGATTAATGCAATAATAGCAGACTATTATGGATACTCTTTAGTTAATTGCACAAGTTGTCAAATCACCCATACTCATCGGTTATGCCTGCACAGTACCATATTTGTGCACTTATGATTGACCATGTAGGGGGCCCTTAACCCTTTAACTGTGGGCATTGTTTTGACCCAACTGGCCCCCCCCGCGGGGGTTCCAGCCAAAATGTAAACAAACTTTAAACCTTTATAACTCTGCACAGAATAAATCTAGAGTGAAAAATAAGGTACCATTAGAAAGTACTAACCTTCGGCTTTGCAATGATGTAGGTTTCATGATTTCGTTGACTATCACTGGATGGGCAGTGCCATTAGAAGTGAGCGATCTAAAATCACTATTTTTCGCTGACACACCATTACCAAATGCCAACCTCATTCTGATAATAATACTGTAAACATATTTGAACACTGCACATACGATAAACACCCACTCTGTGTTCACTGAGGCAGGTAAAAGGCACTGTAATTGCCCGCACTTCACTGCCACATCAGCGCTGTTGTCACTCACAAAGCTGGAGAGATACTAATGCATGTTTGGGCAGGGGTGGGGTGGGGGGCCCAGGGGGTGGGAGGTGGGGGCCTGGGGGGTGGGAGGAGGGAGGTGGGGGTTGGTTGGAGTGAAAGAACTTAATAGCTACTCTCCCTTGAAACAATTGGTGTGCGGAAAAATGCGCGGTATTCAAAATATTCACAAACATTCCAGAATGACACCCGCGGTTTGGTCCAGTTTTTGCAATGTCATTCTGGAATAACACCTGCGGTTAAGGGGTTAAAGAAATAGGCCTAACTGTACTGTACATCAGGCACAGTCTCCTGCTAAACACACAAAATGGATATTCCTCTGGGTACCAGTTTATACGTGACTTTTAATAACAAGTAAAGGATAAAAAGAATCATATGAATTACGTAAGGACTTCTCACAGAATATTACGTGAGAACCTGCAATGAAGCGTTACATAATCCATGCCCATCAGTTCTGTAAACATTATAACTAACCATATATTTAATTCACAGCCTTGATTCCTTAATAAACACTATCCCTAATACATACTAAACCCGTGTGTGTAGTGACAGATCAATTGGCTTAGCTCACAAGTGGGAAAATAATGAATCTTAGAGCCAGAGCCAGCAAGTCTGCACTCCATAAAATAACTCAAACTGGAGAGGTGGAACTGATGCCAAGGGACCCCCCCTTTCTTTTTCGTCCATATTTCATGACCTCACAATAACAGTAATTTGAGGTTCTGAGTAATAAATCGCCACTCACAAAAAAATGGTAATGATATGAGAACAGGAGTTGGAACACTAGGCCCTGCAGTTAGGGTTGGTGATTTCATTAAAAAAAAAAGAAAAAAAAAAAAAAAAAAAAAAAATCACGATTTTTCAGTTTATTATATAGCTGATATTTCAAAAGCAGTATACTGAATACTGTTAACTTCATGTCCTGTCTATCCACTGGTGGTTCAGGCTGATAGCCATTGCCCAGACTCCAGACACTGTACATACCTGTTCAAGTGCTGTCTGTACACTGCTGGTTAACCCTTTAACCGCGGGTATTGTTTTGGTCTGACTGTCCTCTCCCGCGGGGGTTTCAGCCAAATGTAAACAAACCTTTAAACCTTAATAACTCTGCACAGAATAAAGCTAGAGAAAAAAATAAGGTACCATTAGAAAGTACTAACCTTCAGCTTTCCATTGATGTAGGTTTCATGACTTTGTTGACTTTCACAGGACGGGCAGTGCCGTTAGAAGTGAGGGGTGTAAAATCACTATTTTTCGCTCACACACCATTACCTTCGCTCATACACCATTACGAAATGCCAACCTCATTCTGATAATAATACTATAAACATATATGAACACTGCACATACGATAAACACCCACTCTGTGTTCACTGAGGCAGGTAAAAGGCACTGTAATTACCCGCACTTCACTGCCACATCAGCAGTGTTGTAATCACTATTTTTCGCTCACACACCATTACCAAATGCCAACCTCATTCTGATAATAATACTATAAACATATATGAACACTGCACATACGATAAACACCCACTCTGTGTTCACTAAGGCAGGTAAAAGGCACTGTAATTGCCTGCACTTCACTATCACATCAGCAGTGTTGTCACTCACACAGCTGGACAGATACTGATGCGTGTTTGGTCCGGGGTGGGGTGGGGGGCCCAGGGGGTGGGAGGCGGGGCCCCAGGGGGGGGAAGAGGGAGGTGGGGGTTGGCTGGAGTGAAAGAACTTAATAGCTACTCTCCCTTGAAACAATTGGCGCACGGAAAAAACGCGGGGTATTCAAAATATTCTCAAACATTCGAGAATGACACCCGCGGTTTGGTCCAGTTTTTGCAACGTCATTCTGGAATGACACCCGCGGTTAAAGGGTTAAGGCTGAGTTGCCAGTGGTAATCCAGACAGCATATTCCAAAGCTGATTATATGACCACACAGAAAAATCTTAAGCTGATGTTATTATGACATGGCCTTAAGTGACCCAGCACAGCCTACCTAGTCTTATGGCTCTGGTTTTTTATTTATGGCTCAGTGTTTCACATGTACAAATAATTTCAGTACTTAGTTACACAAATGTAAAAATATTTTTTCTGTCATAAAATTTAGCGATTTCTAATGGCAGCATTCTCCAGAATCTGCTGACTTCATGCTTAAGTAGCTGAATAAATGAATGCCAACACAGAGTTATAACACAGCTTTTGTAAACCTTCAGATTTTATTTTTGTTAACTTTTAGGTAAAAAATAAAAAAAAATAAAAAATCACTTTTTTAATATTTTTTATAAATAGCAAAAGAATCGATGATTTAATCACATGATTAAATCCTGTCTGCAGTGGAAGGGTACAGTGGCACAATGAACACTACAATCACATCAGGCCACACAATAGGTGCCAAAATGCAGGAGCAGGTAATTCACCTAAACACATTTACCTTGCTGCAAGAAAAGGATGGCAATGAGGAAAAATTGTTTATCAAACTATTTATAAATTTTGACCACAACAGTTGTCCCCAGGCTTATCTGGATGTGAACCCAGTGGACTGCAGGCAGAAAATGGTCCTTCAGCAGCTTATCGTCTTGCTTTCAGGCAAAAAGGCATGAAGTAATGGGATGTTTATATAATGCCAGCAGAGCCACCCAGGTACAGTGTACATGTGCCACCATATGAAGCCATCCCTCACAGTACTGGACTGAAATGGTGTAATGGTATTACAGTACAGTATATTGTTTTTTCCTTTTCAGGTGTTACATTGACTGTCGGCCATGAAACAATCTGTCCAACAGATAGTCAGACTTATGAATTATGCAGACACAAGATCATCATCCAGGACCACCAGCTGCATCTGCCATCATGTTTCGTTTTGTTTATATAGGCTCCAGCATGCTTGCATATGCCAACCTTGGTCATTTAATGGCAACTTTCCATGCTGCTAATCTTTGGCAGTCTCCCTGTTCAGTCTCTTATCCCTGAGGTCACACACTATGATCTTGTCCCGGGTCTTTTTTTGGTCTGCCTCTTGCTACCCTACCCCCAACCTTCATACACTTCTCACTTTCTGCACCCAATTGTCATCCCTCATCCTCAGCACATGCCCAGACCATCTCAGTCTACCTCTCCCTATCACCACCAGTACACTCCAGTCCCATCCTTGCTCGCAACTTCCATTGTAAAGCCAGCCCCACCAGTCCACGCATTCAAGAACACACTGTACTTCCACCTAGTCATTGTCATTTCTTTAAGTTTGATCACACACTGTACTTCCACCTAATCATCGTCATTTCTTTACGTTTGATCCTACGAATATCCTCTTCCTTTACTGCCCAGGCTTCACTATCATACAGCATTGCACTCCTAATACATCCTGCGTACAATGATCCCTTTGCACGGAGGGAGAGCCCTCTCAATGTCAGGAGAGGCAACAGCTCCCCGAGCTTCTTCCAACCACTCCACACTCCAGCCCCACCTTGTCTCCCATGTAACAAAACTAGTAAGTATGAATGTAATTGCATTTTGTTCTTGTTATGGCTCCAGGCCGATTTGGATATGAATCTAGTGGACTGTGGGCTGTTGTTGCCCATCTCCTACAATCCACCATCCTCTTTTGGAATAGGTAGTTGAGAGACATTTCTTTTTTGATGCTGCCATTTTCCTGCAATCCACATCCGCCTTTTGTGGGAATAGGAATTTGAGAGAGGTGTTGTATTGATGTTACTATCCTCCTTCAGTTTACTGTCCTCCTTTTTTGGAATAGGAAGTTGAGGGACATACATATTGTTGCCAGTTCATGAAGGTGCTTCTTAGCAGTATCATTGTTTTATTATTCTGTACGTTGTATTGATTTATATAAACCAGGGATCAAGGTCACATTTTGGTGTAGATTTGATTTTATGTGTGTGTGTGTGTGTGTGTGTGTGTTTGTTTCTGGGAATAAGGAAGTCCTTGAGGGACATTGGTATCAGCAGGAAGTGGAGCCAGCCAGACATAAAATGGATCAGTTTATCTTAGTTTCCTGTATCAGTAGTTGTAGTTGCAACCCCAGGCTCATCAGAACATGAACCCAGTAGACTGCAGGCCAGAGCTACCCTTCTGTAGTCCATCATTCTCCTGTTGGGGGCTAGGGATAGGATTGAGGAATGCTAATATAATGTCAGGCAGCTCCCCCCTCCCCACTGGTTGTATCAGTGCCACCACTAGAAGGCATCCATCTCCACCAATATTATACATTTAATTAAGGTCTGTGTTGAAATGCTGTACATACAAAAGGTTAATATATCAACAAACCTAAGAATTTCTTTAAAACATGTCCTTTTTTTAAAGGAGCCACCGGTACTGCGGATGCTGCTGTTCCTGCTACTGGTGTCGCTGCTGTTCCTGTGATGCCACCATTGATGTGGTTTGTGTTACTGGTGTACCTGCTGCTGTTACTGCTTACTGGTGTACCTGCTGCTGTTACTGCTGGAATTGTTGCTGCCACTGGTGGTGGTGGCGGCAGCGGCGGCGGGTGGTGGTGGTGGTGCTGCTGCTACTCTTGTGGTTCCTGCTGCCACTGGTGTATCTGCTGCTGTTACTGCTTACTGGTGTACCTGCTGCTGTTACTGCTGGAATTGTTGCTGCCACTGGTGGTGGTGGCGGCAGCGGCAGTGTGTGGTGGTGGTGGTGCTGCTGCTGCTACTCTTGCGGTTCCTGCTGCCACTGGTGTATCTGCTGCTACATCTGTGTCTTGTGCCATATGCTAATGTGGCCACAGGGGTCACTGGCCACCCCAAATCTCTGGAGGAATGCTCTGGAATGTTGTAAAGAGCTTCTGGGCTCAATCATCAGATCATAGTTATGCCCTCGCAGCCCCGAATACAGCTGCTCCTACTGCTACTGTTACTACTACCTCTACTGCAACTCCTACTGCTACTACCACCCATCTGATAAGTGAGTTAAACATTGTTTGGTTTGTCCACCTTGATTTGGCGGAGAGTTTTGTCCTTTGGCAGCCTGATTCCCATAGCTCATTTGCAGAGTAAGACAATGCTGTGGCTCTGCATCCATTCCATAAAGCTATTAAGTCAATTTGAGGTGGACAGATTATTGCAACAGTTGCTCCACTGCTTAGGAAATTTTTTTGAGAATTCCTCACCCCATCTTTGGGTGGGAATAAGAGGTTGGCCTGCTGATAGTGATAGATGATAATGATGGATAGTGATGATGATAATGATAGATAGTGATAATGATGATGATGATAAGTGTGATGATCGGCACCATAACTTGGGCCTTTGATCCTGTGGCAGATTATTCTACCACTGCAGTATACACAGCCACTTACTTTACCTAGGTACTCATTTTACTTGCCAATCAATGACGACAGTGATGATGATACAGTTAATTCCTGGCACTATCAGTTTGGCACGTTCTTAGCAACAGGCCCAACTATAAGGCTCAGTAAAATCTCAGTAAGGTAAGTCTTAAGAACTCGTCTAAACAAAAGTTCATAACTCAAATGTTCCTAAGTGGGAGAGCAACTGTCTTTATTCCATCTAATACCAGATAGTTTTATTCAGCTGAGAGTGATTCTTGGGGGTCAAAGGATAGTAATGATCTTTAACATTTATATTAGTCTATGCCCAATTATCATAGTTCTTGCACCTTAACTTGGCCCAGGATTTGTCCATTCATCAGCTTTTTTCAAATGTCTCAGTGGTAGAATAACACAATACAACAGGTGTACATCCATCCCACTTTACTTCTTCATGGCTAGATACTTGATTCTACTTGATAAACTATTGCCAAGATGCTTATTTTATGCCTGGGTAGAGTAACAAGACTACAGTAAGTAAATTCCCCAGGTTTACCAGCAGCAGGTAGTTTTGAAAACTTTCCATTGCACTTCTTCATGATTAGCGTGTGTCCTTGCTAAGCTGTTGCCTCAGCTGAGCATTATTTCAAGCTGATAAAGTACACAGATACACATAGATAGCAGCTATTTTGTAGTAAGTGTTAGCTAGATAGATATACTGCAAGAATTTTATGATAGAAAGGTTCCTCATGTTATTTTTGATGCCTTTGACTGCTAGTACAGTGTTTCTCTCAGTTGAACAATGTCTGGTGTTAGTTCAATCAAAGTGGCTTGTCTTCTTTGTGGCTGGGATGATTTCTTAGCAAGCCTCCTGAGCCACCTAAAAGACACCTCAGTGAATTATGCATATGACTATTGACTGATTATTATGTTGATGTTTGTATTCTAGTTGATGCACAGTGTACTGAGTTTTATAGCCTGTGGTTTGGCCAGTTGTTTCAGATACTCATGTACATTGTTGCTATGCTGTCCGTTTCAATCACCCACACCAATCGACCCTATGGTGCTGGCGTTACTCAGTGTTTACGAACCTCGGCCCTATCAATTACCTCGTGTGGAAGTTGGAACACTATGTATCGGTATGCTTGTTATATTAAAAAAAAAAAAAAAAAAAAAAATCCAAATCAGACTGAGGAGATTAAAGTTTTACGCCGGCAGTAAATGAACGAAAAGTCTGCATTGTAAAAATAAACTTTAAAATTTTGTACCGAATTAGTTGCCATAATACTGTCATGTAGCGCGGCCCCAAGTCCCTTTGCTACTTGTGGGGTTTTGGGGAATGGGGATGAGTGGGTGGTTGGGTACTCACTTTCACAGCACACACAACCCACCATTGTGTGCCATGATACATATCGGTTCTGACATCGGTAATGGGGGCTGTCGGACAGTGAGAAGGAGTCCATCATTGCATATGTTGGAAGGATAAGTGGCACACAGGTGGATGATTATATAAGTAAACATGCACTCAGGCCTTGCTTGCAATAACCACGTTGTGGCCGTACAGTGAGGGGGCGGAATGCTCTATGAGGGGGTTGTGTTTCATGGCCAGTTTTTTTGTTTGTTTTTTACGGCCTAGGCAATGCTTCAAGGATTGGGCATACGTTCTTAAGTGGATATTGCAAGCCAGACGTTGTACACTTTGTTCACATTTATCAGATGCTGGACCACACATTCACAGCCACCCATTCATTCACCAATTTTTTGTTTCCCCATTTTGCAAGAGACCTGGGACTAGCTACTGACTGATTTAATGCCATAGAGTGCCACATCCAGCTGGAGCGCCATAACTTTTGACACCACCACATGACCATCTAGTTGTATGTTACCACCAAGTGTAGTAACTTATATCCTGGGTAGCAAGAAGCCATTTGGCTTGTCACTCATGATAGTCATGAGATATCCACTTTGATTAGGAATCGCATCAAACAACCAGTTTCTTTACCTGCTGCTGTCAGCTCTGAAAGAAGACGTCTTTGCCAGATTCAAGTAAAGCGACTAAGGTTATGGACAACTGGCCAGCCGTACACAGCCATAGGCTATGAAATGTTTTGCAAAAATCCTGTCCTTAGCATGAGCAGAAATATGTAGACACTTCTCTGCCGGCTGTTGGAATGGAAGGTGTTGTTTGAAATATTGTATGTGATAAGGACTGCACATCAATGTTACTATTCTTTCCCAGTCCACCATTCTCCTGTAGGGGGATAGTAAAGGAACTGAAGGCTGTTAGTTTAACCTGACAGTTTCAATATCTGATCATTGCCGTATGAAGGTGTCTGTACCAAGCATCAGTAAAACAAGAGAAGGTCTAGTCATCTGGGGAAGAGTGATAAATATACAAGTTAGTGCTGGCAGAGTATTGTTGGCATACTTTTGCACGTGCCTGTACATCACAAACAGATGCAGTAAGTCTTGGTTATGTGCCACAGATGCTAAAAAATACAGGGTGGTTCATATATAACATGTCTGATCCCATGTGTTTTGTTGTTGCATTTTGAACCATACCTTACCCCATCCTTAGGTGGGAAGAAGAGGCTGGGATGATGATGATTGCAGTGATGAATATAATAATAATGAATGATTATTACATTCATTTTGATAATTGATATGGTGAAGGCTCAGTCAGCTTTACCATCACTACCCTGCATCGTTTTCTGTTTCCCATAACTCTTTCTTTATAGTGATTGCTTGTTTGCATCCATTGTTTGCATTTTGTTATCAATTAATTTAATATCTCCTCTTGCATTTGCTTCAGTAATTGCTTAAAGTTCACTCATTTTAGTAAGAAGAAATTTTTACCCTCCACTGACTTTTACCTACTGCCAGACATCTCAGTCCCATAAGGGGGGGGCCACAAACAAATTAACTCCATGTCATTCTGTCTTCTGCCATTTGACTGCCGTCTCTCCAACTCACACCCCCCTCCCTCGTATCTCTTCACTCCATTCTTCCATCTCTACCATGGTCTCCCCTCCCCCTCCACATCATACACATACCTTCTAGTCATTCTCTCATGCCCCATCCTCTACATGGCCAAACTATCTCAAAGTATTTCTTCTAATAGCACCACAGCACTTTTTTACTTCCTTATTTGTATATCTGTCTGTCCATAAAACTCCACACATTCCTCAATTCATTTCCACTGCTCTCTTGCGTCCTTCCAACAGGATCTATGCCACACTTCCATGCTCACTTCCCAACTTCTTATCACAGCTTTCAGTGATCCAGCAACCTTTCTACCCTGCTGTACCCATTCAAGCACATCTTTCCATCCTCACTCATCGCTCTAAAGTACTTGGATGCGCTCTCATTATCTATTTGCTCACCATCCAGTCTCACTTTGTATGCTGTGACTTCATTTCCCTCAAAGATCATAGCTTTACTCATAATTATATACATTGTCTTTTGGATTCTGTTTCTAACATACATCCTCAGACTCATTCACCAAGCCTTACAGTTCACATTCCTAACAATACAGTATCATCAGCAAGCAACAGCTCAGGAAGTTTCCGCATCTTACCTTTCCTCACAAGACACTCCAATATATTCACATCCCTTCCTATTACCTCACTTATAGCTCCATCCATATACAAATTGAACAGCCACTGAGACATGACACACAAAAGCATAGCACAAGGTATGACACGAACATGACACAAGGAGATGAGATTTTTGTCCTTATGCAGATTCATTTCCCTCACTTCACTGGCAGAATAAGATAGCACTGTGGCCCAACATCCTTTCCATAGCACTTCTTCTTGACTAGCACCATATTAGTCATGTTTCAACTAGCATTTACAAAGGAAAGATGGTAATTTAATACCAAGTTAAACAGAGCATAATTAAGTTGTCAAAAGACGTGCTTCCCCCATACCCGCAGACTGAGCCGACAGCACCAGATATATATGGGCAGCCCTGTATTATGGTTTAATAAATTGTGGGCTGCTGTTGCTGTGGTCCTGTATTCCTCTGTAGTGGTGCTATAACCAAACCACTTCTCTGAACCAACATAGCATCAATTTCAGCATTTTTGCCTATACAGTATTTGCTCCCTAAGTAAAACAGTGTCAGCTTATCTGTGTGTGCTGATCATCTTGCTTCTTGAATGAGATGTGGCTAAATGACCAGAAAAATTTTGCTAAGGATATATGCATGTCATTTTCCAGAGTAGACTCCTGACTGATGTGCACACGTCAAAAAAAAAAACTATTAGAGGATAATCATTGTTGTATGGATAATTTTGGAGCTCATATTGCCACTTTTCTTTTATTAAATTCCAGTATTTAGTTTCTCCAGCATTGATTCTGGTTCATAGTAGTTAAAATGAGCATGGGACCACCACAACAGCAGGTATTATCAGCCCAAAAGATCGTAAATAACTGTGGCAAATAAAAGGACTCTGCAAAAAGCCATAGTGCTTTTTACCCAACAATAAAAATAGGTGTTTTGCATATTATGATCCCCCTGAAGTGCTGATGTTTGTTATTATATTTGTATGCCAATTTTTATGCCCATTTTCTTGTTATATTTGCATTATTATTTTTGCCATGTCATTGTGATTTGCTGCACAGTCAGCCACAGGGAAAAATATGCTGAAAAAAAAAATGTACTTTTGTCCTCCATTGGTTGATTTTAATTGGCAACAAGTCATCTTGAATTTATTTTCCTCAATCTATACAGTTTCCCCCTGCCTATGACCTCCAGTCTTGTAAATGCAATGCATGCATGGGTTTCAGATGTAAGAGATCTTGCATTTGCCTCTCTTTTGTGTATTATTTCTTGCACCCATCAGTTTCTGCATCTCAGCATTAAAAAGAAAAATGTATTGCCTTAAATAGCACTGAGATTTTAAAACTAACAAGCATCCTTAGTTAACGACCATTTATGTCAAAGGTTAATGAGCATCTTGAGTTGTTTCCCTTCATTTATATCCAAGAGTAACAGTCATTCTGAATTGATTACCTTCATTTAGGTCGGAGATTAATGAGATTTTTCCCTGCATGTATACGAACATTTATCATTAATACGGTTTATGTTTTTTATATATATATATATTTTCCTGTGGCTGACTGTATGTTTTATATATTGATGTGGGTGTTTTTTTTTTGGTGTCTGTTTATTTTTGTTGATTTATTCTATAGTCAGTTTGCTTTGGCCTGACAGAGATTCATAACCATTAGCTTTATGGCCAAGTGTAGTCAGACTGGAGTGTTAATTTGACTAGTAACCAAGGAGATTCATCCCTACCTCGTCACTAAGGCCTATTGAATTTTATACACCAATGATTTAGTACTGAAGTGATAAAAATTGCCTTGTTTTGTCAGATGGAAATAAACTGACTATAGTTATGTATGTGTTGATTTGTAATATGTTATCTTTATATATTCTTATTTACAACAGTGTAGGAAAATGTGCCCTTCTAATGTCATCTTCAGGTGTTTGAAATTTTATAACTATATGGATTAGGGCGTCGGGGTGTAGATAGATAGATAAATATGGAAAGATCGTAAGGTGCCCAATGGAGTGAAGTATTTTGATATACCTCTTCTAAGCACACAGTCATTTGCCATATTTTCCCAAGCATGTGCAAGAACTAATTTGCCTGTCAGGTCTCTATCGTCTTTCAACCCAGGGCATCTCAGAAATCAGCAATATTGTGTTGAGCAGATTATTTTGTGCAGTATGCCTAGCCATGGCTTCCTACGCTCCTAATGGGGTGACATAGGATTGGATGATGGCAGACTATGTTGTATAATGTTGCAAGGTCTCCAACATCACGGGTAATTGTTGATACATTTTAGAACCATCATTATGCTTATTCTTAGGCTATGCTGTCGATATTTCTCCTTCATTGTTGCGTTTTCTTGGTCTGTGTATCGTTTGGGTGTTTGTGATGGTATTGATTTCCGTTGGGTTGGGTTGTGGTGGTTTATGATTAGAGAGAGAGAGAGAGAGAAATATGTAAATGGCAGTGGTTTAATATCAGTGTTGGAGTGAGGAAGGATGTGTGATGTCCCCATGGTTGTGTGTATGTAAGATACTGGGATTTGAATGGTGAATGTATGAGCCATTTCATTGGGCTTGCAGTTAGTTTCTTCCTCTTTTGGGCTTCCTCTTTGTTTTATATGCCCTATATATTTCATCCATATGTATTTAAAAAAAAAAATAAATAGGGATGACTGCTTAAAAAAAAAAAAAAAATGGTTACGAAGATGATGATGATGATTAGTCCTCTTCACTAGGCATGATACTGATAGTTCCCCGCCTTAATGCTTGTTCATTCTTTGTTCTTTGCTCCTACCTCAAATATTTCTATCAGGAGAGAGAAAGAGAGAGAGAGACCATGTTGTAGTGCTAAAAATCATTACAGGCCTCTGACCCTCCCATCACCTGTATTGGCAGTCTATCCCCTCCCCTTCAAGCAGACAAAGTAATTCTCATGATAAATTTAATTCCATTGTCGATAGATGATAAACATATTATGTCAAAATTGTGCTGTTTTGAAGAATATTTGCAATGTATTAGTAAATCTTGGCTTGTACTCCCACTTGACTGACTAAAGAAATCCTGGCAGCCCCAGAAATATATGTTGAAGGATTCTTTGTTGTGGTAGTATGGTGTGGTGTGTGGGAGGAGGCCATACACTGTGGTACATGTGGTGAGTGTTTGTGGTAATGTGTTGTGGTGAGGGAGGAGGCCTTACACTGGTAAATGTGTGTGTTGTGGTGTGGCAGGAGGCATTACACTGTGGGCGTAGTGCATTGTGTGTGAGTTGTATATTGTGTTGGCACTGAAGTACAGAGAGATGATGATTGTGTTGAAGTCTGGGTATACTCATTTCACTCTAACTTGGCACAAATTTTCACGTTTTGGCAGGTTTTTTTTTAACATTTCCCACTGGCAGAAACAAAATATTACACCTGCATTCACTCCATAGCTTTTCATTGTGACAGGCATCATATTTTAATGCTTATTTACCGTATTCGTACAACTCAGCAATCATGAGAGAGCATAAGCCATTTTTAGACCAAGTTAGAGTTGTGTTTCTCTGGGTATGGGTGTGTCTGAAGGGTGGGTGTCTCGTGATGGTTTTTGAAGCCTTCTGTTGTATATCTAGGTAGTAACTATGTACTGTCTGAAATAGTAGAAATAAAGTAAAAAAAAAAAAGTGGATGACGGCCACAGCCACTTGGCGGACTGCACTTAGGCTTCCAGTATTGCAGATGGTCAGAGCCGGTGACCTGTACTGTGAAATTCCATATGCTTTTCACAGCACAGTTCCTTTGGAATGGGGGCCGTTTTAAGGGGGTAGGAAAATATATGTATCCTTCTGAAATTTAGTGTTGGGTATAGGATGAGAATAAGTTTTAAGTACACTTTGTAATGTAAGTTCATATTACAAGCTTTCCATAGCTGTTCATAACCAGCATCACACTTTAGTGCTTATATACCGTATTCCTACAATTCAGCATCCATGAGAGAGCACAAGGCATTTTTAGACCAAGTTAGAGTAAAGAGAGAGAGAGTATAGGTTGTGTTTCTCTGGGTGTGGTTGTGTCTGAAGGGTGTGTGTCTCATGATGGTTTTTGAAGGCTTCTGTTTGGCTGTAGTGGCCATGTATATCTAGGTAGTAGCTATGTACCGTCTGAAGTAGTAGAAATAAAGTTAGAAAAGAAAAAAAGAAAAAAGTGGGTGACGGCCACAGCCACTGGCGGGACTGCACTTAGGCTACTGGTATTGCAGATGGTCGGAGTCTGTGACCTGTACTGTGAAATTCCTTACGCTTTTCACAGCACAGTTCTGTTGGAATGGGGGCCGTTTTAAGCGGGTAGGGAAAAAAATATGTATCCTTGTGAATTTTAGTGTTGGGTATGGGATAAGAATATCTATCTATCTACTGCCAGACACCATAATCCCGTAAGGGGTGGCCATTTGACTTTTATTTGTTATATGGGGAGGGGCACTAACCCTCTACCAACCCACTTGTTGACACACAGGGAGCACATATGGTTTGGTTATTTGGTTACCACCCAGCGTTGTAAATGGTTTCTTGGTGTATAGATTTTTTTTAAGTACTCTTTGCAATGTAAGTTTTTCTTACATGCCTTCCATAGCTCTTCTTTATAACCAGCATTGCCTTTTAGTGCTTATATACTATGCTTACAACCCAGCATTCATGAGAGAGAGCACAAGGCATTTTTAGAACAAGTTAAAGAGAGGGAGAGAGAGAGGTGTATTCATGTTTCTCTGGGTAGGGTTGTTTGTGAAGGGTGGGTGTCTGGTGATGGTTTTTGAAGGGTCCTGTTTGGCTGGAGATTTTTGGATGGCTGTAGTGGCCTTGTGTGTATAGGTAGTAGCCAGGTACAGTGTGTGGCTGGAGATTTTTGGATGGCCGTAGTGGCCTTGTGTTGTGTGTATAGTAGTAGCTAGGTGCAGTGTGAAATAATAAAGTGCTGGGGAAAAAAAAAAAAAAAAAGAAAAAAAAGAAAAAAAAAAAAAGACTGCGACAAGTGCAGGTGGTTGGAGCCAATGACCTGTGCTGTGAAATTCCATATATTTTCATAGCACAGTTCCTTTGGAATGAGGGCCGTGTTATGGGTGAGAGAAAAAAATATCGAACATATCTTGTGAAATTTAGTGCTGGCATGCAGTATTGTAGGCTTTGAATGGCTGTAGTGGCTAGGTAGGCAGTACGTACAGGATGAATTATTAACAGAAATAAAAAAGGAAATAAAAAAAGGAAAAATAAGACAAAAAGGTGGTTCCACATTTTATCTGGATTTAGGCCACTTTCTAATTTGGGGCAGTGGTCAAGTGATAGGTCTAGTACTTGGTGGTTTGAATGGCCGTAATGCTTTTATTTTCCTCTGACAAAGTGGGGCCAGACTGGAGGGTCAGTTGAACTAGTAATCAAGGAGACTCATTCCTGTCTCAGTACTAAATTTCACTGTTACATGGGATTGGTTATTATGAAGAGGTACATAGTGAGGTTGGGGGGAGGAGGCAGCCTCGTAAGTCTGTGTGGAGTTCTTGTTGGGGGGCAGTGGTTTACGTGTTCATGTTTTTTGTTTTTTGTTTTGTTTTGTTGTGGTTTACGTGTTCGTGTTTTTCTGCATTGAGTGTCCCTGGGTTGTCCTGTGTCTGTGTGTTTAGCCACGAGGGATCTTTGGCACTGAGAACACCACCTGGTATTGTAGTGGTGTTGGTCTGGAATAGGAAAGTCATGGAGTTGATAATTACAATGCACTTACGTAGAGAGAAATATGAGGTAGTCAGGATTCCAGGGGCTTTAATGGTCAGTGAGTGAGCATCTGGCCCTTTTCACTGCATGTGGCTTGGTTATATCAGTGCCACCACATGAAAGTGTATGCCCAGCACCACATTTTTATAACACTTGGATGCAGAAGGTGAGAATCGGTGGTAGGGTTGCGAGAGGGAGACTGAAAAAAAAATACAAGACAAGATCATAGGATGGCTGCCAGAGATTGAGCAGCATGATAGCCACCATTAGGTGACCAAGGCTGATGAATGCAAGTTGGAGCCTTCATGAATGATAAAAATACTGAACTGTTTCTAGAGGCCCATCATGTACACCTCAGTATATATATGCATAGCTTTGAAATATCTTTAAACACATTCATCTGAGATCTGATGGCACATTTTCCACACTGTTACAAGCTGAATATGTGTAAATTGTAAGTTTTGTTTGTGTATAATGCCAGCAAGAAGTAATTCCTCGTGTAATAATTGATATATTTCCGTAAAGTGCAGATTCCATGAAGGTAGGGTCAGGTCCCAGGAAGAGGGACTTTTTTCTCCAGCATTTAAGGATCATATGCAAGACAGAACCAAGGATCGAGAAATGTATTTGAGTTAAATTTAAACTAATATTTTTAGATAAAATGATCTTTCACAGCACACCTTTGAGATTAAGTCAGAAACATATTATGTGAAAAGTGTTTGTATTTTCGAGTGACAGATTGAAAGGGAAACTGTGCTTAGTGAAAGTATTTTAAATGAGGAATTACTGGTAGGTGTTTGCCAGTAAATTATTAATCATTATTATTATTTGACTAACAAGCAGTTTTTGAAGCAAAACTAATGATATCCCTTGTTGGCATTAATACTACAAAGGAAAACAGAGTTGAGTGTTTATTCTCTGTGTGTTTTAGTATTTCATATAGTTAAGTATTGTATTAGGCTTCCTCTTCTCCTCCTCATTGTTCTTGTCTTCCTTCTTCCTCCTCCCCTCATTGTATTAAGCTTCCTCTTCTCCTCGTTCTTCTCTTCCTCCTTACCTTACCACCCTGCAACCCATCCTACCACCCTTGCAATGCCCTGCCAGGTGTCCCTTGCTATTCCTGTTATCACTTACCTGCCCTGCACCCTTGCACCTTCCTCCCCTCCCCTCCCCTCCCCTCCCCTCCCCTCCCCTCCCCCCTTGCACCTTCCTCCCCTCCCCTCCCCTCCCCTCCCCTCCCCTCCCCTCCCCTACCCCCTTGCACCTTCCTCCCCTCCCCTCCCCTACCCCCTTGCACCTTCCTCCCCTCCCCTCCCCTACCCCCTTGCTATTCCCTTGCCTTGCCTTGCCCTGCACCCATGCACTCTTGCTGTGCCCTGCCATCCTTGGCCTTTCCTGCCCTTCCATATCTGCTATTTTTTTTCCTTTCTGTGTCCTGCCCTTCCATCTCTTATGTCCTGATAGTCTTGTTTTGCTTGACCTGCCCTGTTGTGAATTCCATCATCTGTGCTATGTCCTGCCCTGTCATCCTTGCTATGTCGTCCTGTCATACCTCTACCTGTCCTGCTCCATGTCTCTTGTTTACGTATTTCTTAAACTCGAATAACGTATGTTATTCATCAGTTTCTGTACATTGTCCTTTTTGTTATAAGTTAAATATTCTCTAAGTTCAAAATTTTGAATGTTATAAGTTACTTATATATGTATAGTACTTTGAAAAATATCAGAAAAAGAATACCAATAGACATGAATAGTACGAAGTGATGTCTCCTTCATACTATTCATGTCTATTGGTATTCTCTTTCTGATATTTTTCAAAGTACTATACATATATAAGTAATATACAAAAAAGGTATATACATATATATATTAAAGACATTGTAATAATACATTGGTTTTATTTCCAGTAGATGTACATGAGAGTGGTGAAGTCAAAAAATAACCTATCTCAATAAATGGGCCAGAGAAATACGAACTGGCAATGCAAGGTGAGAGGGTTGCCAGTCCGTATTTTCATGGCCCATTTATCGAGATAGGTTCGGCGCCCTTCCCCAAGATGCTTCCAAAAGCGTGCCCTGCTCATCACTTTGTATATGCCATGTCTCGTATGGCTCTGCTGAGCAGAGCTATACAAAGAAACATGGCAATCAACAAAGGATGAGAAGGGCTGTATTAACATACACTGACTGCTAAACACACTGTGCACGATGTGTTTGCATTAATGCATGTTAAAGATCAACACACAATAGTTTCATACATGAACAACAAATGTCAAAATGGCACATCAAAGGACTGAGTGGAGACAATTAACCTCTTCAGTACATGAATATTTTATGCCTGCTGACACCACACGATTTTACTCAGTTTACGGACGTGACATGCAGGAGGGCATGGCTGGGTATAGCAAGGGAATGACATACTGGTGGAGTAGGGCAGGACACGGTAGGTATTGGGAAGGAATGGTTGGGTATGGCAAGGGGGGTGACTTTATGCTGGAGGGAAACGGCAGATATGGGAGGTCACAGCTAGGTATAGCAATGATGCAGGGTGGGCCAGAGTCAGGAGAGGAGGGCAGGGATGATATAAGCCTAATAAAATAGTGTGGCAGCAGCAAGACTAAACCTTAATAAAATGTGGGATGTAGCAATAAACTGAGAAAAGACATCATGGTACTGAGGAGGTTCAAAGATACTACGATGCATGTTAAATATCCATCAACAAAATCACATTGCACTGAACCTAAGAATTTTATACGCTTCACTGCAACTTGGCTCAATTTTTTTCTTTCTTTTCCAGCTGTCACATAAAATGCGGCACAGAAAGACAATACTATGGCTCTAAATACTTTTCACAGAGTTTGTGACTACCATTATGTTTTAAGATTACAACTCGTAATTCAGGCTTGAAAGCCTAAAATTTTAGGCCAAGTTAAAGTTTAGAGTATTATCTCAACAAACAAATAAACCTTTAAAAATACATAGCTTGTGGCAATATTACTATAATTGAGAATGTGAAGGTGTGGACCAGCTATCTGTCTCTACTTATAGCCAAACTCCTTAACCCTGCAAGCGTACAAATTGCCTCCCTGTCCCCTGCCATTTCTCTGACCTCCCCCCTAAGCTACACACACCCGTCTCGTGCACCTCTCCACCTGTCCCTCTATCTCATCCTCAGGCCCCATTGTCCACCTCACATACTCCCCTAGTTAGTCTCTCTCTGTACCCCCCAATTTACATGGTTCTCCCTTGTATAACTCTATTTCATCCCTCCATCTCATCCTTGGTCTCCCTCTCCACCTCACATACTCTCTACACTCTCCTAGTTAATTCTCTCACTCTTCATCCCCTCCACTCCGTCCCTTCATTACATCCTCTGCCTCCCAATTCTAATTTTTGGAACAAAAGACAACAAAATGAGCTATCACTTCTGACTAGACTCCCGTGGAATGCTGGCTTTATATACCTAACATTAATGGAATATAGTTATTAAAAAAAAAAAAAAAAAAAAACACAAGTTATATATTCAAGAAGTAACATTTCTCGCCTTTAAGACTTTCTTCCTAAAAAAACAGCTAATGAACAACCTTCTACAGTTTACAGATTAATTTGACTATAATAAACAACGACACATCTTAGAGAAGGGCTGAAGTTTAAACATAAGTTTATGGTCTGGTGCGAGTAGGCAACTAATAAAGTATGTATAAAATCAGTAAGCTGTTCCAGGCCTACCCAGCCATTTCAAACCCATGCAAATGGTCTTTGATTCAGTCTAACATGACAAATGAACACTAAAGCATCTAATCTTTAGGCAATGCTGCTCCCAGACTGATTTAAATTAAACAAAATATTTTTTAAAGCAAGGAAGAAGCAAACAAATGATACAAAGCCTGAAAGATTATTCTCTCCAACAAAAAATAAAATGCTATGAGCCAAATTTAAGATACGTTAATTTTGAGATGCCTGGACACACAAGCATTTGAAAGACTGGAGGGTCATAGGCTGTAGGAAATTAAGAGGATGGCAGTTCCAGAGTTATGTTATGGAGGAATGGGAGTAACGGTTAACTCTTACATTAGAGTGTTGGAGAGAAAAGGTAAGAGTTTCCTGCTACATGGTTGCTCTGCACCCACTATAGTGGAGGGATGCAAGCAGACAGTTCGGAGCAGCAGTGACCACTAATGTAGGAATACAAATGAGATAAAGATGCAACAGTTGCAGTCAGATGGAACAAAAACTGGCACATTGCATCATTATGTGCCACTAAGCAAAATATTAAATTTCAAATTTTTTTCTCCACCAGAAGCATGGATTTATTTTTATTTTATACATTTCTTAGGGGAAGTTCTTGGGTTATGTATTTTGTATTCTGATTACCGAGTTGCAAAAATGCTTCACTCATTGGCAAAACAACTGACGTAAGATTTTAAAAAACACGATTAATTTTACTACCTCCAAACTATTGGAATTCCTACGACTGCCTTGTCAAAATCAAGCTGTTTTTCATGGTATGAAAGTCTTACACGCGAAAAAGCATACTCCACTAGACAGAATATTAAAACATTTATATAAAGCACTCACTGAAATAAATATTTAACAGTTGGCACAAAAATATATAAATAATGGATGTGGGATCATAAGGGCCACAATATATTAAAAGCTACATGAGTGAAGAACTGCTGAGAAATCAAAGGGTATGACTGATTGACTGGCCAAGAGATGCTCCCACATCCACAAATACAGACAGTGCATATACAGATGTCCTCATTTACCTGCAAGTATGGCCTAAACTAACAGTATTCCCACCATACAACTGGTAATGGAAAATTTTGTTCCCTGACTAAGGTTTAAGGAACACTTTTCAACTGACGGGGGGGAAAAAAAAAAAGGGAGGGGGGAGAGGGGTTGCATTGTTTGATGATCCTTAGTTATGAGGTACAACAGTCTCCTTGGCTACTTCGTTTACTTTTCCACTGTTTACAAAGGCTTCAACATGCTTACATGAGTTGCCTCTGGTCACCTGATGCCAACTTTCCATACTACTTGATACATGGCAGTCTCCCTGTTCAGTCCGTTAACCCTGAAATCTCACTATGACTTCATCCCAGGTCTTATTGGTCTGCCTCTCACAACTTTACCCTAAACAATCACAGCTCTTACCCTCCATCCTCTCCATATACCCAAACCATCTCTCTCTACACCCATCATTACAACAATACATTCAAGTGCCATCCTTCTCAACCCTTCAATCGCAATCCTAACACCCTCCCAAAGCCTGTCATTCAAGGAGGCACTACATACAAATCTAACCATTGTCATTTCTGTACATTTGAGCCTACCAACAGCCTCTATCTTCACTACTCAGGTCTCACCATCATACAGCATTACACTCCTAACACATACCACATACAAAGATCCATTAGCACTGAGGGAAAGCCCTCTCAATGTCACGAGGCAACAGCTCTCTGCACTTCCTCCAACCACTCCTTACCCTAACCACAGAGCTAACACCAGCCCCACCTCCAGCACATAAGATCAGTCCTTTCATGCCTAAATCTCTATATGCTCTCCCCCACACCAAATCAGCATTTTCCAGTCTACCTCTAACACCACATCTCATGCACCCTCTTACCAAACACTGAACATGATGCAGTTACTTCCCACACCTGTCGGTAAACCACACATGGCCACACTCCCTCTGCTTTGATGGTACAGGAAGCTCGCCCTGAACACATTCTCATTGAACACGCTCGCAATTATACGCAGTAAATGCTGGGATATAAGACAATGTAATGTTAAAGAACCATTACGAAAACTATAAATTTATGCAAGAGAGGCCTTTTAAAGGCCAAATCCTCAAACATCAGCACAGCACACACGGTTTTTGATCACGTGATCGTGTGATTCACTGTACTGCTTTTCTGCAGTACTGTATTTGTAATTTAAATATTTACATTATTGTTCTGTTAAGTTTATGTGCATGTTAAAGTAGTATTAAATAACATTAAAGCAAGAAATAAAGTCTTATAACCAGTTTATCTGATAGGTGTTGGAATATTGTTTTTTTTATTTGTTCGTTCAAGATTTGCTGCACTGCATTTGTAAGTTAAATATTGTTCTGGTATGTACTTGTAAGTTCAAGCTCTTAAAAGTTAAAGCATTAAATAATGCCTCGTAACCAGTTAACCTGATTTATATGACTACCCATGATCGGCATAAAGTCAATTCACCGTCAAAACATGGACGATCCCCCATCAAGACAGTTCACACCCTGGACGATTCCCCGTCATTCTATAAATATACTTATTATTAATTAATTAATACTTTATAAATATACTTATTATTAATTAATAATATTTCAGGGGGATCCATCAAAGTATGTCCAATAGCGTAGGCTTTGGATATTATTTATTAGCTGCACCTTTAGTCAGTATTTAACTTTTCTTCCTCAATGTAGTCGCCTTTGAATTTTATTTTAGCGTCACCCACAGCTGTCTTCATGACGGTGAATTGTCTTGTTATTGTTGTGACGGTCCCAAAACCAATCGGCATCAGAATGTTGCCTTGTGTTTATGTATTTGTATGCTATAGTTCTGCAGTGCAGTACTGTATTTGTAAGTTGTAACATTAAATAAACCTTCTAACCACTTAAAGTGCTTCATATTGATTACCAACGGCAAATAACAGCAAAACACCACATTTAGGGGGTCTAGGGAACACAACAAGGAGTAGTTAAAACTTACGCGGTTTCGTGTCAAACGCGCCACGTTAGAAATGTAACCCACACGTACAGGGCAAGCTTGCTGTACTGCCATCAGCCCTAGATACCACCACCACTGGTTACTAGTCATATCAACTCTCCAATCTGACTACACACTGCCATCAACTGAGACAAAAGGGAATAGGGATCTGTCAGGTTTGAAAACACGCTATAACAAATTTAACAGACAATGGACAAGGTTACCTTCAAGAGGTGACACAGGGTTAGGCTTACTAGTCATATCAATGTGGTATTGCAACAGACTTTACAGGTACAGGAGGCTTGCTTTCATGAGTCTCCTTGGTTATTAGTCCTGCAGGTGGCAGGTGATTGATCATGCACTCACTTGATATACAGTGCAACCTCTAAAATTCGAAGTGCTTGTGTATAAACTATTTGAACTTTGAATGTTTCTTGCACATTTCCCTTTCCTTATCTTGTATGTGTCACCTTGTTCTAAAATGCTTTACAGTTGTATTCATAACATCCACCAGAAAGTTGTAAAGTTTGCATTCATTTATGTAAAAACTGCAGTACTGTACATGAATATTTACATCTTTCAGAACCTCACTTGCAGTGCTGCCTCTTCTTCCTTATCATTGTTTTTCTGTGTCTGTCCTCCTCTCTTCCTGTTTCACCCATTTTCCCTGCCACTTTTTATTACTCTTCTCTCCTTTTCAGGTGGCTTTACATTGAGTGACAGGCTTAAAGGTTTCCTGTAAGCCAGGAAACTATTTACATCACTGGGTAGCAACCATACAACCAACCCATACATGTGTCCTACATCACCAGGTGGGTTGGCAGAGGGTTAGTACCCCTCCCCATAAAACAAACTCACGGCCAACCCTTATGAGATTATGATGTCTGGCTCTAGAAGATATCGCCTACCATCTTGCGTTGCGTAGCGGGTGATCAGCCGATTGTTTATATTACAGCCTGACCAATGTGGTGTGATGCTACACTTTTCATGTGTTGTGCATTGCTTACAGAATGCTTAGTTAAATTTATTATTTATTTTATGATAAAGTACACTTACTGCAAGTCTGCAGTATCGTAATCTTGTAGAAATATTGATATTTCAAACAGTGATGCAATGTGTGTGCACACTGTGCAAGTGTGGAAGATGAAGGTTTATATCTACTCAAATACACGCACAGTGGTTTAACAGTGATGCAAAACATCTGGAAGAATTATGTTACAAGGCTGCTGCCTACCAACAATCACGCTTATGTCAAAAGTAAGTAAGATCAGTTGATATCTGACAAGTGGTGTTCCGTGGTGTTGCATGGTTAAGGATTATTTACCATAATTTCACTTCACAGAGAACTGAAAAACTTTATCACACTGTAATGTCATGCACTGTCATGTTTAACACCACCACTATCTTTGAGAACACGTGCAATGAGATTTACTCTAGTTTCAGTCGGTGCAGAACTGAGTATTTTCAACTTTCTATGTCATACATGGTCATTTCTATCACATGTACACACACTGCACTGTTAAGCTGAATACTTTTTTTTACAGCACTGCACAAATCAGTAAAGCCAGGACACCCGTATGAGGCCACAATTACAGTGAATCTGAATACGATAAAACTGAATCAAAGAACACACCTTCTTAACCAAAAGGAAGAAAGGACCTTTTTAATGAACAACCAGACGCTTCACACTAAGGTGATCAGGTCATTAGCATCCGATAAGAGTAGCTGGCAATTTAAATGCTAGTGTCTGGGGGTACTGGTGAGCAGATATTGGGAAATAAAAATTACATATTTCACAAATTATGGTACCATATTACAAATTTAGAGGTGTCCAAACTTTCACGGTTCGAATTATCGAGGTTGCACTGTGGTACTGCTTGCTTCAACTCATCGTTCTGTTTGTCCTCTCTCCCTACTTCTCCCTTTCCTTACTGTTGCTTTTTATTTCTCCTTTCCACTTTGGGTGGTTCTACAGTGACAAGCCAAATGGTTTCCTGCAACCAAGGAAACCATTTACAATGCTGGGTAGTAACCATATAAACAGATAACAGGGTGATGTGGAGCCTGTTATGGTGCCCATGTTAACTAGGAGCAGAGATGCAAAAGCAGCATCTCTCCAGCACCAAACCTCCACACTTTTCCCTCCACCTCTCTGTTGCAGGGCAATGTCAGCTGCAAGGGCACACTGGTTCATTGCATGGGGTGGCCATGCAAAGGGCTGTCACTGGCCTGTGGCTGATGGGTCTACTTGGCCAGACAGACTGTGGATGATTAGCATCTAGTCCTTCAATTCATAATCCCATCAAACAAAACCTCTCTCAGTTCCCTCCCTAGCCTCCTCAAGGATAATAGTTGCTAGTCATATACCTGCCATCCTCCCAAAGGATAATGGTGGACCACAGGTGAAGGGCAAACTCAGCCTACACTCCATGTAGCACATCTTCATGACTAGTATATAAAAGACTGAGGGAAAAAAAATAATAAAAAATGAAACCTTTCTGTATAAACAACTACTGTACAATTCTTTAACTTTCCACAACTAACACAAACGAGGGCTTTCTGTATATACAACTAGGGTTCTTTTACCCTTACTTGGCCAAGATTTATCCTTTGACAGCTTCCTTCACTTAGTTCAATAGCAAAAACAGACAGCAACAGCTCTACATCCCTTCCACAGCAATTCTGTGTGATTAGCGGAACTAATTTTAATCTACTGTAACAGCCAAACATTTTAAGATTCAAAGATGGTGAATTTAAGAAGTAAACCCTTCCCAAAACACTTCTTCGTGACTAGCACGGTAATCTTAGGCCAAGTTAAAGCAAAAAGAAAAATGCAGTTTTAACACATTACCAATCTTCTTGGAACATAAAGGCATTATTTTTCCTCAACATAGCTCGGTTGATCGTGCTGCCTTGATACAAGCTTCAACCATCTGTTAGAAGTCCACTTACCTCCTGCAAATACAGAGAAAAACATTAAATGGTTTGTTTTTACCTGATAGGACTGAAACACTCTCAAAACTCAAAGACTTAGCTGTGGTTGCTGGATCTTGCACCGAAACCCACCACACCACCAGGCAATTAAGTAGTAAACAGTAGCTAAAATGCACCAAACTACTCAAAACCACATCCATTTCTTTTCTATTGATAGTTAGATGCTTAATCCTTCATATGATGCCCAAACTTTTCATGTCATATCCTGTCATAAGGATGCCTACTCTCCAACTTGCACCATCCTTTCTCATACACCCATCCAACCCTATCTCGTAAAAGGAGGATGGTGTATAGCAGAAGGGAAACTAAGCCTGCAATCCACCTGTTTCAATTTTCAGACAGACTTTGGGATACCTTCAAAATGAGGTATACTTGTAATCCCATAAATATGAAGACATGCTACCACCAAGCAATTAAACAACTTAGGGAGGCCCTCTAAGACCCATATTGTCAGTTAAGTAGGCTCCCTAACACCTCATCCTATGTGATTTGTTTATTATACCTTGCAGTCCTCTTACGTTACTTAAATTATTTTATTACCACCACATTCTGCATACATAATGTACGAAATTATATTAGCCAGCCATATCCAAAAATATACCAGTAAGAATGAGGTGTTAGGGTGCTTCCTTAACCACAGAATGAGCCTACGTGTGACAGTTAATGACAGCTATTATCTTTCAGTTCAAAATGTATGGTATGGGGAAAAGAAAATTGTCTAAAAATTGCACTAATTAATCTTAAGCTGTTTGAGTGAAGAAACTAAAAGATACCAATGGAACTTAGAGAAGCACAAAGTCACATACAAGGCAAGGGGTCATATTCTCATCAGTGAGGAAAACTCCAGCATCTTTTCCTATGTGATTTAGTTTGCTCATTATACCTTACTCTCCTCTTCCGTTCAATAAATCCCTCCAATATCGTCATACTTCTATCGTTTCATATTGTTTACAAAGGCTTTGATCTGCTTTCATGTGCTGGCCTTGATCACTTAATGGAACCTCTCCATGCTGCTCGATTTCTGGCAGCCACCCTATTCAGTCCCTTATCTTTTTCAGCCTGCCTCTTCCAACCCTACCGTCAACATTCAAACTTCTCAACTTTCTGCACCCAAGTGTCATCCTCCACTCTTTCAACATGCCGAAACCATCTCAATCTACCCCACCTCATCACAACACCAATACTCTGCATAAATAACGTACAAAATATTAACCAGCCATATCCAAATTTAAATTGCTGAAGAAGACCTGGTAGGGAGCTTACCCGACAACAATACTACCCAATGCTTTCATATCAACATCGATGTCCCTTTTAAATGCAAGGGACTCTAGCTGATTCTGGCTTAGCCCTAGGATTGTCACTTGTTTTAATTCACTCCTGTCAACACCATATGATTTTTCCCAGCTAGATTTTTGCAGTGAAGGGGTAAATAAAGGCTATACAGTAACCTCCCCACTTCCAATACTCCCCCAAAGCCGATTAGAACTATGAAGAAATGACGGAGTCATTACACTTGGTGGGGCGGAGCTTGATAATTTCCTAGGATATTGTCATTAGCCTTGCCATTTCACTACTACACATCAACTGTACGTATTTCCACTTGGCAACAAGTTTTGAATATTTTAACAATACTCTTGCAACTTTAGCTTCACATTAATTAAATGACAGGTTTAGGAGCATTTTGACTTTCCAACAATTATTGAGGCAAGCATTGCAATTGACTGGCAACAAAATCTAGTAACATGGCAATGAAAAACTTACAAAACTGATGTATACTACACTCCACCAGGACCATCACTGGTTATTTCAACAGACTGGAATCTAAATGATTAATTAGTGGTTGTATTCTTGAGAGTACTCACAATTTTGGTGTCCAGATGAGCCTGCTTCCCCACAACAGCGACAGTGGTGACCATTGTGGAAGGCGAACCACCACAAACCAACCCAGCAGAAGTAGCCTCCTCTGCCATCAAACAGCCCCTCCCCCACTTGCCCTGAAGTACAAATATGCTTTAGAACTCATTAACCCTCTAATTACAATGACAGTGCAACCTCAAAACTATTAAAATCTTATGCTAAAGGACATAACTGAAGGCTACATCAAACACATACCTCTCAAGTCTATCAGTTAATATTCTTGCCACACAGGCTATGTACCCATCCCTCACAAGGAGGAAGGACTGCAGGATAATTTCAGCCTTAAGTTCTCCAGATTCAAGTACAAGTAAACATGAACTCACAACTGAGTTGAGGGCTCTATTAAATTTCACTGGGGGGGGGGGGAGCATAGTAACCAATGCATCTATTCCTATACAGTATACTACTACTTCCTTATTCATGTTACGCTAATGCAAAGAGTGAATTAACCAGAGACAATCTTGACTTTCCTTCATTCCAATCTTTTCCCACCTAACGATGGGGTGAGGCAGGGTGCACAGAGCAAGGATAGACAAAACACAACAGCGGGAATTAACTATCTCAACCTCTTAAACCACCTAAGGATGGGATGCGGCACAGTCGAAAAATAAGGAAAACTAATAATTTCCTTCGTTGGTTCTTTTATAAAAACTCCATGTCCATGATGCTTGCATACATCAGCCTGAATCACCTAATGCCAGCTCTCCATGCTGCTTGATCACTAGCAGCTTCTCCATTCAGCCCTTTATCCCTGTCATACTAACTTAATCCCAGATCTTTTTCAATCTCTCTCTCAATTCTACCCTCAACGTTCACACACCATCCTCCACAGTCAGTTATCCTGCATCCTTTCCACATGTCCAGTGAAATGGACCACATTACATTTCTACTACTGCACCTACATCAATATACTGTACACATTTTACCTCTGCACTCACCCACACTCGAGAAAAGTGTTTGATCTGTTTCAACCACAACCATTCTCTAATATTTTTTGGATATAGTCTACTGTATATTAACTTGCTCAAACTTCATTTATCAACACATGCTACTCAAAGGAGTGCTATGGCAAAGAAATATAAGCAAGGTACTGTCATTAAGCTGTGTGAATGGTGGTGCCAGTCCTCTACAGCAAACTCCCTTGACCCTGGAAGAGGTGCCCATAATTTAATTCCTGCCCTCATTGATCATCAGGCTGCCTCTTCCCAACTCACCTGAAATAAAGAAAATAATCATAAATTATCACAAACTATAATAAATAAATAAATACATAATCAAAACCGAAAACCTGAGCTCCATACCAACCCCAAACTCTACACACAGACCCTCCCCAACCTAAATTCCAGATTCCATCGAAATTCCACAGCCCCCCTAACCTAAATTCCACACATTCCTCAGACCCCCACCTAAATTCCACACATTCCTCCCAAATTCCTCAGACCCCCTCACCAAAATTCGACAGTCCTCCCAAAATCCAGACCCCCACCTAAACTCCAGATCCCTCCCAAATTCCAGACCCCCTCACCTAAATTCCACACATTCCTCCCAAATTTCGGATCCCAACCTACATTCCAGATTCCTCCCAAATTAAACAGACCCCAACTTAAATTCAAAACATTCCTCCCCAAATTCCAGACCCCTACCATCCATATTCCAAATATTCCTCCCCCCCAAATTACATACAGGCCCCCACATACTCCACTCAGACCCACCAATCTCCAAAAATCCACTCCTCAAACTCCAAAAAGGCCTTTCAAGCTCCACACACACACAAACGACCCTATCATCCCCCAGTCTCCACATACCGGTTGTTATTCTTGCATTTTCAGCTACTTCAATTACCTAAGTTACCTTCTGAAATACTCTAGGTTGTTTACAATTCAAACAAGGCATTAACAGCAGCATATAAGCAATTAAGAGAGATGAAAAAGGGAAGCACACCTTACTGGAGTGGAGAGAGCCTTCACCTGTCACTACTCGGGCCAAACTAAGCCTGTTCTACCAGATTCTTCATCCCCCCTTCCCCCCCCCCAACAATTTTCTCCCCTCTTGTTACTCCCCCCCCCCCACTAGTTGCTCATAAGTTTCCACTACCTCCCTCCTTCACCCCCTCTCCCATTTCTTCCTTTTCCTCCGTTTCCCTTCTTTCCTTTCCCCTCCCTGCCCTTATACCTATTCTACTTATTTCCCTCGACCCTGTCAAGCTCCCTGAAAAGCACAAATCCTCCACCCTCATCCTTCCCCCCTCTCTCCCCATCTTCATCAGTCGTTCTTCCTTTCTCTCCAACATTCCTGAACATTCGAAATTTTAGTTTTATAATCCACACACAAAGATTATGTATATGACGATGATAAACTGATAATTTTTTTTCTTCGATCTCAATTACCACCACCAACCTTCATCATTACCCTTATTACCCACTACGACTGCCACAACAAACTGCCATTATCATCACCATGGTGGCAGTTTGTAGTGAGTTTGTGATGGTAGTCTGTAGGGATAGTTTGTGGTGGTGCCAGTTTGTAGTGGTGGTATGGATGGTAGCTGGTGGTGGTGGTATGGATGGTAGCTAGTGACGGTGGTAGTTTGTGAATGTGCGTAAAGTTGGACTAATCTGATTTGGTTTGGTTTTCAAATACGTTACAATCAACTTGGCAAGATTAATTATGCTTAGGTTAGCAAATTTTAACACGCAGCGGCGTACATAATGAGAAGGAAAGTTAACTTTTGCATTTAACAAGTTTTCAACGATGAATTTGGTAAAAAAAAAAAAAAAAAAAAAAAAAAAAAAAAAAAATCGTAATGCAGCATACTTTTAATCTGCTTAACTCGGCCCTGTAGGTCATATGGCAATATAAGGGCAAATCACGCGCGCGCGCACACGCACACACACACACTAATGTGGAAACTAGAATATATAGGAGGACTAAAGGGGAAACTTCTGGAATGGATGAGAGACTTTTTGAGAGACAGACAAATGAGGACAGTAATAAAGGAAAAGATGTCTGGATGGAGGGAAGTAACAAGTGGAGTCCCTCAAGGCTCAGTGTTGGCGCCAGTAATGTTCCTGATTTACGTAAATGATATGGTAGATGGAGTGAACAGTTATGCAAGTCTGTTTGCTGATGATGTAAAGATCTTGAGGAAGATAGAGGTTGAGGAGGATTGTAAAATACTGCAGGAGGATTTGGATAGGATACACAATTGGAGCCGGACGTGGGAAATGAAATTTAATGTAAAGAAATGTAAAATATTGGAAATGGGTAAAAGTACCAGGAGACCATCACTAAATTATTATTTGGGTAATGAATTAATCACAAAAAGGAGAGAAGAGAAAGATTTGGGAGTGCTGGTCCAAGATAGTTTGTCACCAGAAAAGCACATTAACAAGATAGTTGGAGAGACTTATAAACTCTTGACTAACATAAGAGTAGCATTTCATTATATGGATGAGGAAATGATGAAAAAATTGATAGTGGCCATGATCCGCCCCAGGTTAGAATATGCAGCGGTAGTGTGGTCCCCACACAAAAAGAAAGATATAAACAAGATTGAGAGAATACAAAGAACAGCAACCAAGATGGTCCCCAGTCTGACAGACCTGTCATACAGAGAGAGGCTGGAAAAACTGGATTTGCCTTCGTTAGAGGAAAGGAGAAAGAGGGGAGACATGATTGCGGTGTTCAGGACCATGGTGGGAGTAGATAAAATTGACAAAGAAGATCTGTTTGTATGGGATAAGAGAGCAACAAGAGGACATGGAATGAAATTGAAAAAGTCAAGCTGCTTGAAGGATATCAAGAAATATAGCTTTCCTTACAGAAATATAGACTTATGGAATAGCCTGGACAAAGAGATCGTCCAGTCTTTTTCTTAACGAGTTTAAAGCTAAATTCGACTTATTGAGAAACAGCGACGGAAACCCACGAGCATAGTACATTCCGTGTATATCACAATTAGGTATATTAGGTAAATACTTAAATATTTGGAACGACTTAGACAAAGAAGTGGTGCATGAGAAAAACATTCATGTGTGTAAAGGTAGACTTGATAAATGTGGATATGGAGACAGGACAACACGAGCATTGCTCAATTCCTGTATACTACAAATAGGTAAATACAAATAGGTAAAAAAACACACACACAGGAATGAAGCTACGGTACGGTTGGCAGCCTCCTTACCCTATTTACCTATTCACATACCTGATATGGCTAGTGTACCAATTACACACAGTCACACTGTCCTCTAATCATAACATATTTTGGAATACCCCAAATGACCTACATAATTTTAAAAAACATGTTATGCGTCAACCCCTTCAGTTCAATTATTTGATTTTATAAGCTTTTAGGGAATTTTATACACTTCAGACGGGTCATCGAATTGGTGGGGTTATAAGTGGCCTTAATTAAACCTTTCACAATAACACATTGCCCCCAGGTTCCAACAAATAATCTGATGGTAACAAAAATACATTGTCATTATCCAAGTGAAGGTTTAAATGAACGCCATCTTCAGCCAGTCATGGACTTTACCTCTTTACTTCATTATTCATTCTTAACCCAAGAACAAACTATTCCCCAGGCATGCAAAAAATAATGATCTCGCTGCTGCCTCAGTCTAGTCAATATTTAGTTTGGGAATAAGTGGAAATATTAAATAAATGACACCCAACGCTCGCCTGCCTGACGCCCCTACCGTCCTCCCGCTAGCTGACGTTCCAATAATAACCCAAAGCTGATCACGGATGTATACATAAAAGTTTAGTCGTAAAAAATCTAAATAACGAATCACAAATACGTTATTATTTTTGTTCAATACGGAGTATAATTTAAGTCAACGGGGCCATATATACAGGAATAATGCAGTCAAAAGATCCTTTTATGTAGAACTTACTAACGGCCTCCTAGATGTCCCAAGAAATAGTACAGTACCAAGTTTGCGTTTTTGCACTATGTTGTAATATTAACCTCTCCTTAGTGATAATGTCTAATTGCAAGAAATATAAATACTTCCTAGATATCTTCAAAGCAATGGCGATACTACAATAATTATAGTTTTCAAGCTGTTTTAGTAATCAACAATGACCTACCAGTCTTATACTTCCATGCAGCACCATTTTTTATTACATGACCATCTCTAGGGATAAAAACCTTACTATCCATTAGTTTTTTCAAAGCTGTCAATATTTCTGACAATAGTCCCCTTTCTACCAATTTTCTGGAAATCTTTGCATTTAACTGGACCTATGTAAACATCCATCAATCCTAACCTTCATTAGTTATTTCTACAAAACATGGGGTTCACCACTATTATTGTGAAACCTGACCCTTGTCATAACTAAATGAATGGGGGCTCTCCTAGAAACTGTCCAAGTATCTATTATGCAGGGTCAATCAATTCAATTTTGTATGATTCACAAATCATTACTGCACCACAATACTCCAAGGGAAAACAATAACAAAAGCTCACTCACAATAGTCCTTCACATTGATTATTCACTGGCTGATCACGATGACTGCAGCTCAAGGTGGAATACTGTTAGGGCATCCTACAGACAACCAATTTAAAGCTAATATAAAAAGAATATTTACTCTGATCCATGTCACTGCTTCACTAACCAAAGGGATAACCAAACCTCTTATCCAGGCCACAACACAACAATGCCCCCCCCCCCCAAGTCTTATTTACCAAGAAAAATTATACTTACCAGCCTATGGGGTCTTAAAATCTCCTCCATTGATTGGTTTGCTTGATTCTTGATTTTAAGGAGGCTTCACATGAATAATTTTCACTCTTAAATCTTCCCTGTGTGCTCTATGTTGATTAATGGATTCTTAGCACCAGGTTTCAAGACCGTATGGCACTAACTCAAAACAAAGATATATGACTTGGAATGGAACTGAAACAAGGAAGATGTAGAAGTGGCATTGGTGCTGAAGTGGTCTTGGTGTAGAAGTGGTCTTGGCACAGAGGAGGTCTTGGAGTACAAGTGGTCTGCAAAGAAGTGGCGTTGACACGATCTTGGTATTGAAGTAGTCTTGCGTATTAGTGGTCTTGGCACTGAAGTGGTCTTGGCACTGAAGTGGTCTTGGCATAGAAGTGGTCTTGGCATAGAGGTGGTCTTGGCAATGAGGTGGTCTTGGCAATGAGGTGGTCTTGGCACTGAAGTGGTCTTGGCACTGAAGTGGTCTTGGCACTGAAGTGGTCTTGGCACTGAAGTGGTCTTGGCATAGAGGTGGTCTTGGCATAGAAGTGGTCTTGGCAATGAAGTGGTCTTGGCACTGAAGTGGTCTTGGCATAGAAGTGGTCTTGGCACTGAAGTGGTCTTGGCATAGAAGTGGTCTTGGCATAGAAGTGGTCTTGGCATAGAAGTGGTCTTGGCACTGAAGTGGTCTTGGCATAGAAGTGGTCTTGGCATAGAAGTGGTCTTGGCAATGAAGTGGTCTTGGCACAGAAGTGGTTTTGGCAATGAAGTGGTCTTGGAATAGAGGTGGTCGTGGCATTGAAGTGGTTTTGGCAATGAAGTGGTCTTGGAATAGAAGTGGTTTTCGCACTGAAGTGGTCTTGGCACTGAAATGACTTGGCAATGAAGCTGCGTATCATAAAACTTGCTTGGCAATGAAGTGACTTGACTGGTCACTTGGTTTAAAGGCTTGAACAAGGAAGGAAGAGTTGACGTTGATGGAAGGTCCTTAAAGTTTCATACCATTAAACCAAAGTCAAACCTGAGAAGTAGGGGGAAAATAAGGGCTGGAAGAAACACTGAAATATCAAGAAGAGAGGCTGGACAGAAAAGAAAAGGAAGAAAATAAGAAGGGAAAGACTGTGGAGACAGTAGGGCCCCTTTTAGTCGCCTCTTACGACAAGCAGGGATACTGGGGAAGTATTCTTTTCCCCCCTTCCCCAGGGGGTTGGATGGAATTTGAATTTGACTTATCTGCCTTATGTGTATTTTATCAAGTCCTTGGATGCAGCACACCATTTAGCTTGTCACTCCATGTAGAGTCACTTGAGAGTACTATTATATTAAGTGGATGATAGATGGCCCTGAGTATCACAAATATACAGTAGGTAAATAACCAGTTAATACTTGAATTCCTCTTTAATATGAATGGCTGAGTATTTACACTGTTAACTTGCCATGGAACTGACCTAAGAAGGAATTTTCCAGTAGAAAACAAGTAACAAAATGAAATGGACTAAAAGTAAGTACTTACAGGCAAACAGTTTCACCAAAAATCTGCTACAAGTTGTACATAATGACAACTGCTGTTCATGACTGTTACAGTAATTTCACGCCTTCAATCCAATAACAGTTTATTTTACCCTTGCAACCTTCAGACAATTATACAGAACTTGATAAGGACCTCTAACAGTGAAAGGGTTGATGAAGGCTGTATCTAACCCTAGAAGTTTTGAAAGTCTCCTCCAAGCAGATACAATCATCTAGTCCTTGCAAAATATACAATATGTCATTGGATTCAAGGGGTTAACTGCCTGACGACAATTACAAACAAGACTAATAGTTGCTTTACATTACTCAAAAAGAAAAAAAAAATCTAAAAGAAACATCTACATCTAACCATAAGGATGGAAAGTTTAATGTCTTCACCCTGGGGACGTATATTCTATTCTTCGTACAGTACGTCTGACCTTTTTATTCAGCTTGAGAAAGTTTTTCAAATATGGAGGTTAGATATTGCCTTCACTGACCCCTCCACATCAAAAGTCTCCCTTAAGGTGAATACAACTGTCATAGAGATATTGGTTACATCACCAGTTTGAAGAAATAATAGTGTTGTTTGCTGTGGCAGTTTCAATCCCTTCTTATTGTTGCTGTTGCTTAACCTAGGTCTGTCTAGTCAAGCAGATCCACTGACCATAGTTAAGTAACCTCTTCTATGGGGCCGTCCTATGGATAAAGCATGGTACAGTACATTGTGTAAGAATACGGCACCCTCTTGTGGTAGACAGTGCCTCACCAGGGTCAGATCAGAGTCCTTCCCATGGTGAGGTGCAGGGAAATAGGAGATTTGGCTCTGAGTTGGACACCACAGCTGCCCCATCCAAGCTGTACAGTGTCACCACATGTAGACTCCTCATCACTGTCCAACTCAATCCCTAAACACATAAAGTAACCACTGGTCTTCACTGTATGACGCCCAACACACAACATTCCCACAGTTGCACCCAGATACACAAACAAACTTACGATCAACTCATTCTTGTGACTCATTTTATTTTTTGCAAGAAGAGAAAGACACACGGGAAGAATCAACACTCTCTTCTCTTCATGCTGCCTACAAAAACATATTTACTAAAATCTGTTCACTTTAACTTGGTGGACATTTTCATTCTTTGCTGTAATTTTCCGTAACTCATTGGCAGAATTAGTCAACACTACAAATCACAATCCTATGCACAGAACTTCGTGACTAGGACAATATACTTGTGTTAATCTATTGTTACACCTCATTATTCACAATGCAGAGATGGTTATTTTATTATCTAGCTATAGTGAACAGAGTACAGTTGATGGAAGGTTTGTTCATGCATCTCAGCTTTGGACTTAAAAATAATTGTGATGAAATATCAATGAAAAAATACTTTGGTTAATATTAAACTGTCCCTTACAATTACTGATCCAATATAATCACCAGGAAATCTTTAAAAAATACAGGTTACTATATAAGCTGCGGCCAAAACGCTGTGTGCAAAGACATTGGCCCGTATTCTCCTCAGTTAAGGAAGCTCCCTGACACCTCTTCCATGCGATTTATTTTGCTTATTACACTTAAATTGTTCTATCACCACACTCTGCATAAATAATGTACAAAACATTAGCCAGCAGTATCTAAAAATAAATAATGATGAGGTGCTAGGGAACTTCCGTAACAGCTGAGACGCCATTATCTCATAAAATCACCAAACAATGTGATTTACAATGGAAAGGCTACTCACATGTTTGCATATATTAACTCTGCATCTCAACAACACCATCTTCTACTTTATTCTTGCTTCCACCAAACAATTTCATGCAGCTTAGCAGAGATACTTCGCACTAAAGACATTAAATACAGCCTTCATTCACACCTTCAGTACAAGAAATCGCTCCGAAGCTCAATATACTTGTCATTTGTGAAGAAAAAGACCCCAAAGTAAACAACCAGCAATACTGTCCCTTCTACAAAACACTGAACAAAAAACAATGTCAAATTCAAGCTCTGTTCATTTTGAGATGCCCTGACACATTGGATTCAAAAGACTGGAGGTCATAGGCAATGGGAAATGCAAATTCAAGAAGACAGTTACAGAGTCAACCAGCTGCATACATGATGGTAGCATGAATAAAATATAAATGATGTGTTGGGTGGGGTAGACACATGGGTTAGAGCTTGAAGCCTTTATTTTTTCTAACAAAAGAGAAAATAAAAATTCACACTCTAACCTGTCTCTCTCCCACCCAACATATCCACTTGTCACAATGGGCCATCTGTATAAATGATGTCTTTATGCTGACAAGAACTGCATTACACTATTCTGAATGATGCTTCACTTGACTACCATCAACGAAGGGCCACAACAACAAATTCTCTGTTCACACCCAGTCACCAGGATAACAGACAGACTTATGGCCCAATTCTTAAAAGATTAGTGGTGAACAAAACGACTGCTGGGCCTCAGGAATGGAACCGTTGAAGACTATACCCACAACTTAAAAAAAAAAAAGAAAAAAAAGGCTTGTAGTTATCATCATCATAACTCTTTTCCCACTCATGGACTGGACAAAAAAATATATATATAAAAAAAAAGAAAAAAGCCTGATAAGTAATAAACATGAGGGGATCATAATACTGCATGACCATAATAAAAAATGAGTATCTTTATGAATAGCAGAAAACCATGCAATTCTCAACAAATTCTAATCTGCAGTTAACATACAATGCTACTGCATCATGAAAATCTCTGTGACTGTAACTAAAACTGTAATTAAATCATCACCATTATCATCATTACTATCATTATTATTATTATCATCATCATCATCCTAACCGTTTTACCCACCCAAAGATGGAGTCACATACATATACATAAACAGCCACCACAGCCACAAAAATTTGAAAGCCAAACGCCATCCTCCATCAGCTTCCACCTAATACTGATCCGACAGAAACTATACTTTCCAGATTCACATGCACCCAGCCAAGCTATGATGTGCCACTGACCCTTATCTTCTTCAGTAACAACACAAAATACAACTTGCAATCAAACATGCCCTTGATTTATTCAGCTCCCTCACACACCACACCTATCTCCTGTTCCTCACTATCATAATAACACAACTCACAATCCACACTGCTCTTACTGTAATGCAGCCTCTCACACTTAACACACTAACCCATTTCATGTACCTCACACTAACAAAACAGACAAACCTTTAATATAAGTAATAAAACATCTCCGGGACTGTCCAGGTGAAGTGGTCAGTTTCCTACAGTCCACCATAATAATGCTGAATGAATTTGAAGACCTTACCCCATCTTTAGGAGGGAAAAAAAACAAGCTAAAGATGATGATGATATGATGATGATGATGATGATGATGATGATGATGATGATGATAATAATAATGTACAGTAATTTTACAGATCAGTACAATTTTTTTAACATTCTGATTTTTACAGTGAGGTAGGGCAAGTCTGCTAAAAATTTGATTAACTAATAACAATATATTCTTTTAATATGATCTACAAAATGTTACATAATTTTCAACATGTCAATATTACACTCACTGGAATTAGAACTATATTTTCACCAATTTACTCACTCAATCTGGTCGCATCACATCATATATTCCTGGTATCTTTTCATGGTTATCTTCAGTTCAGGATTTCAAAATGGTGGCGATTACAGCCTTATAAAACACTTTAAAATATGGCAGACCTTTTCTAATTGGAATAAAATAATCTCGAAACAACTTGTAGTCGTGGTAGTGGTGGTGGTGGTGGTGGTAGTAGTAGTAGTAGTACTAGTAGTAGTGGTGGTAGTAGTAGTAGTAGTGGTAGTGGTAGTAGTAGTGAATCTGATGTACTTCAGGCTGAAGTTGCTCTTCTCACACAGTCCACCATCCTCCTTTTGGGGGATGGGGAAGTGGTCAAGGAGCATTAGTATAACCAACAGCTGAGCCACCCAGTTATATCAGTGCCACCACATGCAGGAAGAAAGAAAGAGATACAAAGGACTGAGATTTACAAACTTAAGGTCAATTCCAATATAATTAATATTTGTTTTCCAGGACACACAAAGAAGAGGGAGAGAATTTCCTATCTGCTGACATGCTTTAAAAGGATATGGACAGGGAGTAAAAAAGCTATAAACTAAGATGTGCTTTTCCAGGAAGGACAAGATAAGGGAGGGTAGAAACATCCTATCAGATTCGTTTCTCTGCAAAAGACCAGCATCGGGGGGTGTCAGGACTTCCAATTATTCCTTCTTCCTGCAATACAAAATCTTATCCACAACAGCCATATGCTCACATGCTCTTTTGTGAATCATGACCAATACAAAAGTGAGAACAAATTACTGAGGTCATCTGAAAAAGGGTCTAAGTCAGGCCAAAACAGTTGTACCTTCTCATTAAACACTATCTATCTATTGCCGGACACCCTAATCCCATACAGGGTGGCCACAGACAAATCGCCTCCATGTCACCCAATCCCCCACCATTTCACTATCCTGCTCCCAGCTCACACACCCCCTATCATATGCCTCTCCACACCATCCCTCCATCTCATCCTGGCCTCCTCCTTCCTCTCCCCCCCTCCAACTCACACTCACATACACTCTCCTCGTTACTCTCGCTCTCCATCCTCTCCACATGGCCAAACACAGCCTCAACAGATAGGCACAATTCTCCAAAGACGTCTTATCATTACCATATTTACCCAGCCAAAAACGGAAACAGCTCACCTCCTAATTCTTTACTAAATATATGAGTAATTAGGAATAAATATCCATAGACTTTGTTTTATTCTTGCTATCTCTTGGTTACTTTATTCAGCTTAAGACTTCACTCAGAGGCAGTCAGATAAGGGGCTGTATTTTCTATGACAGTGTAGTCTACCTAGCATCTTTTATCTGGTGATTTATTCTGCATTTATTCCTCAGTAACCACTTTGTATGTCACTGAAGCAAAGTATATTCATATAAAACCGATGCAAACAGTAGAAAGTGGAGTTTTCTGGTGTAATATGCAAAATAAATCACTTAGGAAAATGTGATACGAAGCCTATGCAACTCAGATTTCCATAGCCCTAATCAACACTTTTCATATGAAATTTAGTTAGCTGAATAAAGCTTCTGGAGGTAACAAGAATAAACAAAAGAATGAGTCACCCAAAGTACAGGGTTAAGGGAAATGAGTTAAATAAGGATTAAAAATACTGTAGAGAATGAGAGGATGAATTGATGGATGGATGGTTACTATCTGTCACAGTCAGTCTCTATTTAACACCTTAAACCAAAGATCTATTTTTTCCGCTTATTTCATTCTACGAACAAGTTAATTCAGCGTATAACAGACTTTTCCAATTGGTGGAGTTAGGTGCGACATCCATTCCCTCTCACTACTGCACAAAATCATTTGAAGGTGGCAAGAATGAAGTAAAAAATACAACACAAGTCAGGGAGGTTGATTCCACTCCCTTTCTCATCTTAACACAAACCCAGTGGACTGCCCTCAACCCATAGTCCACCATCCTCCTTTGGGGGGATAAGGACTGAGCTGAGGGATGTTTGTACCTGTATAACTAGACAGCAGAGCACTCAGTTATACCAGTGCCACCACATGAAGGACTCCCTCTCCACCACCGAACCACCAAGCAACATGAAAGACAAAGGAAACTTCTAGCCGACAATTAGTTCTTTTAATACAAGCATATATCTGCTTTTTTTAATCATCTTACTCTTTCCAGGCATTTTTATTCAGCTATGGACAGACTTTGGACTGCCCATGTATTTCCGACTTGTGACGTGAAGACAGAGGCAATGTTCTAGCAGTGTATTTGGTCTATGTACACAATCTGATGAGCCCTTCCATCCACACATATCCTCCATTTTACTCTTAATGTTTCCAGACCATTTTATTATACTTATGAGGAGGTGAAGGGAAGGGAAGAGGAGGGAATGTGATGGTGGGATGGGGTAGGTATATGAGTAGGGGGTGTGATTTGGAGAAAAGACAGCCTTTTTGCAGAGGACAAAATGAAATGGAGGTGATTTACTTGATGTTACTCCTGGGATTATGACATGTGCCAACAGACAAAAATATTTCCAACTATTCTGCTCTACTTATGATACAATTTTAAGACTGGAGGGATTAGTAGTATCTGAAATGTGAAGCCAGTGGATTGCAGGCTGAAGTTCCCCTCCTCCTGCAGTCTACCATCCTCCTTTGGGGAGATAGGGAGGGAACTGAGGAGAGGAACTGGATAAAGTTAACCTCTCTCTTCCTGGAGGTTCTCTGTGATCGGGCTACCCTTTCTCCAGATAACACACTCCCATTCATATACCTCTCCACCCCATCCCTCTGCCTCATCCTCCCCTTACCCTTTCACAAGCAGAAATCAAACACCCAGAAACATCAAGAATAAAGAGAAATGATATCATAGGGGTGAAGGGGTGGAGCCATGAGACAAATATTACAGTGCATGTGAGAGACAACTTTGGTTTCTTAGTCTGAGGAGTTCCATACTGTTTTTCTTTATATATATATTTTATACAGGTAAGAAATGATACAGTATAAAAATAAAACCACATGTAACGTGTTCACGTAAAGATGTGGACAAAAATATCAATACATTTACTCCTCCTCCTCATCATCATCATCATTACTATCATCATCACCATCGTCATTATCAATATCATCATTACCATCATCTCAACTTTTCTCCCACCCAAAAATGGGATGGAGTGGGTTCCAGAGAGCAAAAAAGTTAATGATAAATACTGCAACACCGAGCAATTCCTTCTGCAACCCATCGATGCACTCTTTATAGCCCAATGGATTTTTCAGAATATTGCATAAGGGTCCCAGAAATGTTGACTAAAATGCAGCTTGATATTTCTGTCCACAACTCCACTTTGATCAAAACCAATGAAGGCTGAATGAATGGTACCTATAGGGCATCCTGTGAGACGTATGTGGAATTTAAGATCATTTTTTTTGGCTAATTTTGAGTTCAGAATGCTATATCTATATGGGTCTACCGCACATATTTTCATCATTTAAGGCAGCTCCCTAACACCTTTTCCTAAGCAATTTATTTTGGTTATTACACCTTATAATGTCCTATTCTGTGCCATATATATCCTTCAAACATCGCCATACTCTCCATAAATAACGTACACAAGGATATACCACCTTCCTGTCCTATTCTGGGCTAAATAAATCCTTCACACATCACCATACTCTGCATAAATAACGTACAAAAGGACATACCACCTTCCTGTCCTATTCTGGGCTATTAATATCCTTCAAATATTGCCATACTCTGCATAAATAACATATAAAGAACACTACCCAGCCACATTCAAAAGTAAATCACTAAGGAAGAGGTGTTAGGGAGCTTCCATACCTGACAATAATACGAGCCTAATTCTCATCCAATACAGAGCTACATTTACATTAGGAGTAAATGATTATGGATACTGTTTTCCCCCATAGGGTCATCAAAAACTGTGGATTATTGACAGACTTCTGGATAAATTGAGGGAGACCATTTTTGCCCACAAGCCTGTATGTAACTGTGGCTCCACTGGCTTAGAACTGCGTCCACCTTGATATACCATTTATTACTGAAAATTAGCCAAGGAATAACCTCCAAAAATTTCTCATACATCTCACAGGACACCTTGTATGTGTGAATGTGAATTAATGAGTTCGTCCTTCAATCCCATGACATTTTAAATCTAATTCCAGTTAATTTCAAATTATTTTATTCAGTTTAGGGGGAAGCTAGACTGTGAAGAGGTTAATGGATAATGTTTCAAAACTCAACTGCTATAAATGGTTTCCTTAGTTTATTTATTTAGGAGAAAAAAAAAAAAAAAAAACGGGATGGCAAGAAAAAACTAGAAAATATCTGTCACTTGATTGAAGGGGTTAAGTGAAAGTGAATGCATGTGTTTAAAAAGAAATAATGTACAGACTTAGATAAATGCACATATATACAGAATATATATATATAGTATATACATACAACCATACAGACACAAATCAACTCAAATATCAGCCTTGTAGTACATATACATGTATATATTTAAAGATATATGCATGCACACATACATACAAACACATAAAAACCAATTCTTCACTAATTGTAAATAAGGATTTGATTGTGCACAACACATACTCGTACAATTGTTATATCATCTCAAGTGTTTCACTGTTACGGTCTGGAGTTCGTAAATAATCACATATTCTCTCACCTTAACTTGGCTGTTTTCATCCCTCTGCGGCTTATTTCCCACAGCTTGGAGGCAGAATAAGACAATGCTACGGCTCTTCATTTTTTCAGTGCCTCAGCTCCCATAGCACTTCTTCATGACTAGTGCTACAGTTCCCATGTTAATCTCCTGTTACAGCTCAGGATATACGACGGAGAGATGTGTCAATTTTAGGCCAAGTTAAAGTAAAAGGAGTATAGTATGATGCATTTTCCACCATCTTTGACGATGCACCTTTGGACAAATGAATAACCATGTACCGGGAATATCAAAATACAAAATTATATACTTTCAATACAACTGGCCACTACACTGGTCCAGAATTCCAGCAGATTAAGTCTTCTCTTATCACTGAATAGGGGTCCAAGGCTCATATCCCTGTTGGTTAAGGAGGCTCCCAGCACTTCTTCCTTACTAGCATTTCTGTATCTGGCATTTTATCAACTTGTAGCTTTCCAATACTGTATTTATGTAACTTTTCCTCACTACCTCCTGTATCGAGTATTTTATTTTCTAGTAGGTTATGTAATTTATAATGATGTTAAAACAATAAAAGTACCATACCCATAAACACAGAGTAAAATAGAAAACAACTCACAAATGAAGAGGTTTTAAAAAAGATAAAGCAGTACAGAGGACAAAAAAGGTGTAAAACGAAAAATAACTAAGGAATGAAAACTAACAAACGATACGACATGAAACGATACGAAGAGCAATAAATCAGAATAGCAAACAGATGTAATTCAAGGTGCTGAGGGACAATTAAATTTCAGTACAGGATACATGCATTACAAGAGAAAATAAAGGTGTATTATGGACAATAAATCACTAAGGCAGAGGTGCTAAGAGGCCTTCTAAATCAACGAGGGTATGGCTTCAAGTAAGAGTAGATTGTACGGGGAATATTATTGCTGGCATTAACACCACGCTGAATGTCAGAGGATGATTACTGCACCACCTGGGGAGGGGGGGGGGGACCTGGTGGGCAACAGGGAGGATATTTTAGTCCATTCCAAATCAAAATTATTCCTGGACATGACTTAAACCCTTCTACATCTGTCTACACTTCCTCACTTTAATCCTACCTCCTGTAACTTTTGTCTGTTTCAAATTAGGATTATAGTTGCAATGGATATAGTTAACACCTTTTCACACCTGCCTACAGCGATGCAGTCTTATTATCTGTAACTATAAACCATCTTGAAATAGAATTATAGACACAAGAGGTGGAATCTGAGTGATGGAGTATGGGTAGGTAGTTGCAGTTGAGTATAATTCCACCACCTGTGAATATACAGTACTTCATATCAAAATCACAGTTAGAGGTGGAGTTAGAGAGAGTGGGTATCAGCAGGTGTGCAAGTTTGTAAGTCTAGGGTGGAGTTCGTAGTGGAGTAAGGGCAATTGTGGAAGGATAAGTCACAACTAGAGGAGTTACAGAGGCTGGAGTGAGTCACAGGTGGGGGGTTGAGTATGGGCAGGTGGGGAAGGGTAGGAGTCATGGCCGAGTGTAATCCTAATTTGGAATGGCCTTTAGACGGCATTACTGTGGATGAGGCCCAACTGTGATGACTCAGAGTGTGAGGGTTGTGACACGGACCCATCAATGGAGTCAAGGTCGAGGTCATAGGAGCTGTCAAGGAGATACAGCTGACTACTGGACACTCCTGTTGACCCCACCACCCCACTGCCCGCACCAGGACCACTTATGCTGCTGCTGCTGGCGACCCCAGAGTCAGCCGCACTGCCTGTGGTTGGAAGGTGGGTGGCTGGCACTACTGGGGGCTGTATGGGGTTGACTGGGGGGGATGTAGTGCCTACACCAGCACTCATACTCATGCCATCTTTACCTGTAAATATATACACAAATTAACACATTAACACACACAAGCAATGAAATTATTCTAACTACTCTTACCAATTATCCAATCTTTTACTCACCATCAGGGCATGAGATCCCTAGTCTAGGCTACTTAGGCCAAACATTTAAGGTAAGAATGACCATTTGCTTACCACTGAGAGGTATTTTGTGAGAAATAAACTTTGACAAATTTCTTGGCTGTGAACCCTCATGGGTCACATCCAGCTGAAGCTCTTGAATCCTCCACACCATATGATGTATGGAATTATTCTGCTACCATAACTGTGGTCAGCTATATAGCCCTTCAATCCAGTGATGAATTTTTCACTCTATTCTTGCTTTCTGTACACACTTTTTTTTTTTCTCTCTAAATCAGGATAGACATTTTGAAGTGGAGGGTCACAGCAAGTCTCTGTTAACCCCATCACTACTATGGGTCTGTCCTAAGATGGAAGAAAAAAAAAAAAAAAAAAATCTGGCAGCAGCAAGAATAAAACCTGTCACTGGATTGAAAAGTTTAACACAGCATTACACACAAACAATAGTTTTCTGCAGCTTTCAAAAATGCAATTACATATTCATACCTTTCACCTTATGCTTTCTATGGAAACATTAACACTTTCCCATTCTTTGAATGCCACAGTGTCCAAGATGTTTCTGCATGACTGTTTGGACACATGACTGCGGCCAAATTTAAAATACTTATAACATTTATTAACCTTGTTGTGTGTTGATCATTTACAAAAATTTGCACAATTGCATTTGGCTACAAAAACTTTCCAACTCTCAAATTACGCCAACCAAAACAACCTGCAAGGGAATGAGAAAGTGTTAGGATAGTTTACTCTGGCTATCACTAGATAATTCTGTTCAGGTGAAGGATATACAGCAATCAGAGATGTGACAGCTATTAGCTTGAATCAACTGAAATTCCCTCACCTGAATAAAACAATATGAATTTTACCAGAATAAAATGACAAAGTGCATCGACAGCCACAAAAGGGTTACTGTGTATGGAGAAAAGAATTACAAAATACATACTAATCATGTATAACCAACAAGTAAATATTTAACAGCCTTTATCAAAACCAAAACACTAGGGCAAGAAGTAAATACACTGCCTGACACTAAATGATGTGGTTAAGCGAGGGGAAAACCCATTCAATTCAGTGATGTCTTTTTTAATCTTATTTCAAGTTAGGAGACACTGATCAAACTGGAGAGGTTAGGTACAGCCTTCATTAACCCCTTGAGTAGAGAAGACTGCACCATTTCAAAACTACAGACCTCTCCTGAGCTGCTATCAACAGGTCACAAGCATAAACTAATACATCACTGCAATGAATGCATTTAGGGTGACTGCAACAATAACAGAGGTAAAGGCTAGTAGCTAGGTGTGTAAACAACATATCATGCAATGCTATAAGGGTCTTACGTGCGGTATACTAAACTGGGGTATCTAATGACCATCTCAAGCCTGGGATAACACTAGAACAGGCAGTCCTTATTATGTAACTTTTTCTTTTCTGTTAACTACACTACTGACTTTCTGAAAAGTATGCATGTAACAAAACTCCAAATTATGGCAAATATCTTAAAGCCACCTTTGTACACATAACCACTGGGGGTAAAACACCCAGTGCTCCAAGGCTGGTACAAACTAATATTCTCTGAGAGGGTGCTTTGGCTGCCAAACCCCCAGCAGGGTAAGTGTCAGCAAGTGCAAGGAATAAAGGTGCTTGTTAAATCTGTTATCTTGGAGAAAAACTGCCTACTACTTGCACTGCTAGCTATGAAGGTTATTTGCTGGTTCTCCTAATTTATAACACCATATGTACAGAAAAAGCTGTGATACTATAGATTTTGTCTCTTATTTCAAATGAGGACTGCCTGTGTTGTTCCACTATTGCAAGATGACTTTACTAAAGTGAGTACGTCGTAGGAGCCTGAGTGTCTTAACCATGCCGGCAAGGGGCTAGATTCACAAACAAATTAACAATCAATCCCCTCTTGTAACTACAGCCTGTTTACCGTAACCTGCCAGAGATTTTCATATTGCAGCTAATTTCAAGTAACTCAATGGAAGATAAAGACAATACCATGACTACATTCTTTTTTTATTTTTTTCATGACTTGCACCACATTCTAGCATTAATCTCTTCTGACAAGTAAGCATTCAAAAAGGATATGGGAATTTTGGGTCAAGTTAAAAGGGAAAAAGAATAAGATTTCTTTATGTAGAACGGATCAGACATGGAAATAACCTCCAATAATTTTTCTTGCTTAATTTTAGATATGATTTTATAGGATGAACAAGGGACTAGGAAGGCTATACTCTTGTGGAATCTACCTATAAACAGAAACTCACATCCATGCCACACTGTCCTTTGACATTAGGCTGCCTTTTCTCTGGCTAAAACCATCCTCATTCACATATCTCTCCAACCCATCCCTTCACTATCATCCTCTGCCCACCTCTTCCTGCTACCTCACTCACATACACTCTCCACATCATCTTTGGTCTCTCTCTCCCTCTCCATATCACTCAAATACACTCCACATCATCCTCGGTCCTCTCCCTCTCCACTGCACTCACATACTGTCTCTCCAAAGCATCCTCAGTCCCCCTCTCCCTCACACTCACATACACCTTCCATGCCAATCTCTCACTCCCCAGCCTTTCCACTTGGCCAAACCATTCCAAAGTACTTTCCCTGTCACAGCCTACATTAATAAATCCAAGTTACAAGAGGAAATTGATTGCAAGTTCATTGGTGACTCCAGCCCCATGCAATAACCCACCTTCAGTATCCAAGACATGCTTAAGGTGGCAAATATTTATTGGAGAAATTTTTGAACCTCTAGAGAGCAATATCTAGTTAGCTATGGAAACTTGCTAGCACCTCTTCCTACTCTATGTATTTTGGATAATTTTGGATATTAGGAGCCCTTTTTTTTTTTTTTTTTTTTTTATAACTCATCAATGAACTATGAATGTATGTATTTTTGCACATTACAGTTTTTTTTTTTTTTTAATTCTTCCTCACTGATATACTGTACTTCCTTTAAATCTATGTATTTTTGCATATCACAGCCTCTTATTCTCTTACTTCTCATTATTCCATGGTAAATTATAGATGAATTGTTATGTACTGTTTATATTAGAGCCTGCTATTCTATTTCATCTTTTTGCCTCTTCCTCACTGATGTACTTTCAATCTACATACTCCTAATTTTTGCACATTACAGCCTTTTGTTCTCGTTTATCATTTTTTCCACAGTCAATTACCGATCAATTGTATAAGTGCCATGGCTAACAATACAACAATTTGCCAGTTTCCTTTAATTTACAATACCAGTTTTGGGAAGACAGCCGAGATATTCTAGGACACACATCTGAGTTATAAGGACCACCAATACAATCGCCCCTCTAGTTTATATTCATGGGTTTGGTTATTTGTGTGTTAACCCCTTCCATCCGACTAAGGCCTGTATTCTTGTCAGGTAAGGAAGCTCCCTAACACTTCTTCCTTATTGAATTATTTTCCAAACTACTCATTAATATCTCCTGGTTAGCCTCAGATGTCTTTTCAGTATCAACACAGACTGCATGAATAACACACAGGAATATAGTAACGGTGCAGAATCAGAAAGAAATTGATAAGGGAGAGGTGTTAGCAGGTAAGGACGCTCCATAACACCTCTTCCCTAACAATTTATTTTCCAAACTACTCATAATAATATCCCTTGGTTTGCCTCTAATGTCTTTTCAGTAGCAACACAGACTGCATAACACACAAGAATATAGTAACAGAGCAGAATAAAAAATAAATGGGTAAGGAAGAGGTGTTGATATGCTTCCTAACCGTACTAGAATACCTCCCTATGTATTACTTGAGAGTTATTCATATCTCCGGATAATTTTATTCAACTTAGGGATGGTCTCCAACTGAAGGGATCAGTGAAGGCTCTATCTAACCTCCCAAGTTCAGACACTCCCTCCAAAGTTGAATAAATGTGTATGGAGACAGGGAACGTAATACAATACAACAATGGAGTGAAAGAGGTTAACCAATAATCTCAAAATACACCTTTAATATGTTGATTTTAAAGTATGATGATTTTCAGGGGACTGTAAAGGGTTTTAAGGTGATCATGTAGTTAAATTATAATGGCAGGTGCATCTCACTGATGACACAAATCATTCAGGGATTTTTGTAATTCGTGGGACGGTTTTAACGTAACCCCAATGAATACTGATGGCTGACTGTCGTTGTGGACCCCAGGTTCATCGGATATGTAAACCCAGCGGACTGCAGGCTTAAGTTGCCTTCCTGCAACCCACCATCCTCCTCTTGGGGAAATAGAGAAGTAGTTGAGGGGTGTTTGTACAAGCAGGCAGTGGACCCACCTGGTTATATCAGTGCCACCACATGAAGGGATCCCCCTCTAGCACCAAGGCCACCCAAAACTGAAATCAATAGGTCAGGCAGAGGTGCTATCAAGCATCGTTTAGCCGTCAGAATACATGCCTCAGTCCACCAGGGAGCTACGAGAGGACTGGTTGTGCAAGATAATGGGTATGTGTTGGTCGTCAAGGTCGCGGTTTGGTTTTCGCAATTTTCTCCCTGTCATTTTTTGAACCCGGCCGCAGGGATGGCCTCTGTGCACATTAGTAAAGTTGTTGTTGTTGCTGCTGTTGTTGTTGTTGACATTAATGCCTAGTGGACGACAGGAGAGACAGCCACAGGTGGAGAGGAGGGAGGCAGCGTGAGGGGAGAAAAGAGAGACAGGGATATATGTTAGAGCTCCTATCATGCTCCCCCTCTACATACCACTACTACACCAACTACCCCTCAACACCCTCAATCTGGTGACTTGTTTTTCAGTACTATCCCTTAACCCCTTCACTCTGGTGACTTATCTTGACAATACTCTTGCTACCACCAGACTCATATTCAGCTTAGGACAGACTTTTTAAACTGAAGGGTTTAGATATAGGCCGGTACTCTTGTCAGGTTAGGAGCCTTCCTAGCACCTCCTCTAAAGTGATTTATTTTGGATACGGCTGATATATACCCTTTTGCACGTTACCTATGGAGAGCATAGCGATATTCTGAGGATTTGTAAAACAAAGAATAGGACAATAAGATGTGGTAACCAAAATAAATCACATGGGAAAAGGTGTTAGGGAGCTTTCTTAACCAACAAGAATACGGGTCACAGCCTTCATTAACCCCATCAGTACAAGGTCTTTCCACAGCTTAATGGAATTGTCTATACTCTTTTCACTCTAACCTAGCCCAGAATTTCATCCTTTTGTTGCTTACTTCACGTAGCTCAGTGACCGAAGACAGTGTTAGGGCTCAACACCCTGTCCACAGCACCTCTTCATGACTAGCAGCATATTCTACTGTTAGTCTCTTACTACAACTCAGTATTCAAGATGGACAGATGTCAATTTTGGGCCAAGTTAGAGTAAAAAGAGTATAGTAGTAGCAACAAAAGTAAATAAACACAGATGTCAATTTTACACAAGCCTGAGTAAAAAGAGTATAGCAGCGGCAACAAAATTAATAAACACAGATGTCAATTTCACGCAAGTTTGAGTAAAAAGAATATAGCAGCGGCAACAAAAGTACAAACACATACATAAATAAATACAGTATATAAATCACCAGAAAGACGGGGTTAACTCTTGATTCTGACCAACATCCTCTTAAATTTATTCTTGTGCAACCTGACAATTTTTTTCACCTTACGAAGGGTCCCTCACAGTTTTTTTAAGGGTAATTTTAACCACCCCTCTTTGAAAACCACCTCCTTAAGCTGAAAAAAATAAAATAAAGAGAGCAAGAATAAAATTTAAAAAGATATCACCAGACTCAGTGGACAAAAAGAGGGTCCCAGTTGATCAAAATCTGCTGTATCTTGCCACTGAACATTTCCGTATGCAGGTATATTGCTTCCATCCCCTTTGCAGCTCTTACACCAACCCCCAAACATTTAAACATTAATATAACAGCCACTACAGTAAGCCCTCCATTAACACTGCTCATAAACACATCTTAACATCCAATTGCTGGTAACAGTGGAAATAATACAGGTCAGTAGGTCCTCATCTGTGTGTGTGTGTGTGTGTGTGTGTGTGTGTGTGTGTGTGTGTGTCTAAAGTCCACAGTGAATTACAGAAAAACTACCTGTTAAAAGTTCCACTGATACTGTATTTACACAGTAAAGCCGATTATGTTACGAACTGTGATATTTTTGTAACACACACTGCCTGTATTTTTGGATATAAAGTTACCTCTAATCCCCCTAAATTTTCAACCACAAGAGCAGATAAGAAAAAGAAAAAGAAGGCTTGCTGCATAGGGAGGTTAATGTAAGAGTCAGCACAACCACCACCACTCGGTACAATCTTGGGTTAGGAACACACCAAACTTTAACGGTCAATGCTACACGTACAGTCAACCAAAAAAGTATTGCATGCCTGGGGTACGATGGATGTGACAATCAGCAAGTCTTTAACCTAGTGTGTTATAGAGCATCCAAAATATGAGTTTTTGTGCAATTCTGAGTCTAATAACTACCATCCATCCATCATCCAATCCTATGTCGCCCCATATGAAGTGTAGGAACCCAGGGCTAGGCAAGTTGGTCCTGACATTTAAGATGAGAGTGATCACTGACAATATTTGCACTAATTATCACAGGATGCTCCATATATCACATTGCTTTATCCATGTTTCTGAATTATACATGCAGTAAGAGGTCCAATACTTTCTGGGTTGATTGTACACTACTACCACTACAACATTACATCAATTGGTTGGCATGGTGTACTGAAACCAATGGCAAAACAATACTGAACATAACTCTCAACTGGTCATCAAACGTTTCTATACAAGAAAATCCTAATCTATTTTATTCCTGTTACCACCAAAAAATTTTAGTCTGCACACATCAAGAGTGAGAGCAGTGGAAATGAGTTATTTGAGAGGAGCATGTGGAGACCAAGGATGAGATGGAGGGATGGAGTGGAGAGGTATGAGGAAGGGGAGTGTGAGCTGGGAGCAGGGCGGTGAAATGGCAAGGGACTGGGTGACATGGAGGCAACTTGTTTGTGGCCACCCCTTACAGGATTAAGGCATCTGGCAATAGACAGATAGATGTGGAGTTACAAGGACAGACAGACTGACAAATGAGGAGGTGAAGGAGCGATGAGGTGTGGATGTGACAGAAAGGATAAGGAGAAATACACAGAGGTGGTTTGGCCATGTGGAGAGGATGGAGAGTGAGAGACTAACGAGGAGTGTGTTTGTGAGTGAGGTAGAAGGGGGAAGAGGGAGGGGGAGATTAAGGATGAGATGGAGGGATGAGTGGATAGGTAAATGAGAGAGGGGGTGTGAGATGGGGGGAGGGCAGCATAATGGCAGGGGACAGGGCAACATGGAGGCAATTCGTTTGTAGCCAGCCCTTACAGGATTAAGGCATTTGGCTATAGACAGACAGAGACTGACACAAGACCTCACAGCATGATGGTGTTTATGAGCCAAATAATGTCATGAATATTGGTACTCTGAAGGAATCCCCACACTGGGGTTGGCCATGGTACAGCTAATGTTTTCTATGAACTAAAAGCTAAACTCAGCTTGGCCTTTGACTCTGTACTTGTGGCTGATCTGCCCAAGAGTGATGACTGTGTGGCTTTGTGTGGCTAATTATCACCCCAGTCACTGGTTTCCAAACTGAGAGCCATGGCAGGATTTTAGGGGGGCCATGGCGGGCTACTGTAAATAGTAAATCAGTGTGTGTCTGTAAAATTGCACTTAAGAGTTCTCTTGCCATGTTCCACAACATATTTATGTCAATCTGGTGTCTCCACACTTCTACATATAAAATGTAAATGCCAAAACCAGTTGGATGTGCACTCAGGTATGAGATGTGCATTATCAGTGACTCAACCTCAAATCAGTCAATGGACTGAAAGCAAAGAGTGTCATCCATCCCACTAATATGTAACAAAATATGCATTCTGATTGATACCTGTAAGCATTAACATAAATGGACAGCAACAAAACAGTTTTTTCATCTTTATCTGTGGGGGGCTTGAGAGAAAACTGAAGGGGGTCATAAAGATGTTAAGATTCCCATGAATGGGAAATGAAGTGAAAACGTTTGAGAAACACTGCCTTGGGTAGTAGTGGTAGTATGGTAGTAGTATTAGAAGCAGAATATAGTATACTACACTACAGTATAGTATAGTACATAGTATAGTATAGTATATTAGTAGTACTTGCAGCCCCAGGTTCATCTGAAATGTGAACCCTGTGGACTGTAGGTTACAGATCCTTTTTCTTCAGTCCATCATTGTCATTGGTCCATTCAGAGATAGGGAGACAGCTGAGGGATGTTTGTATATCCCGGCAGAGAAGATGTTCCTTTATAACAGTACCACCACATGATGGCATCCCTCTCCATCACCACTACCCTGGCTTGACTGTAAGGTAGCCAACCAGCTACTGTACTACCTAAAAAAGCCCTGTATTAAGCTGAATACAATATCTAATGGTGATGATAATAATAATAATAATAATAATAATAATAATAATAATAATAATCCATCCATCACCTAATCCTACGTTGCCCCATGAGGAGCATAGGAGCCCGGGGCTAGGAAAGTTGGTCCTGGCATTTAAGATGAGAGTGACCAGCCTCACTCATCCCTGAGTGGCATTATGTGAGCAATAAACCCCAACCACCCCTTGGATATAAACATTCACCGGCTCAATCCAATTGGAGCACCTTTATTACCCACTAAATAACCAGGTGCCAAAATTTGGTTATATGGTTACCACCCAGCATAGTAAATGGTTCCCTGGTGTACAGGAAACCATTTGGCTTGTCACGCAGTGTACAGTCACCCACAGGCAGAAGGAAGAGGAAAGAATGAAGGAAAGAAAGACAGAAGAGGGAGTGTAAAGTCAATCGCAGGCAGAAGAAAGAGGAAAGAATGAAGGAAAGAAAGACAGAAGAGGATGGATGGAAAGAAGGATGGAGGAGAGGAAAGGGCAGAAACCCGAGAGCAGCACTACATCAAGTGAGTGGATGGTGAGTGCCCCCATCTACCACAAATAATAATCATCATCATCATCATCATCATCATCATCATCATCATCCAATCCTACATTGCCCCATGAGAAGCATAGGAGCCTGGGGCTAGGCAAGTTGGTCCCGACATTTACGATGACAGTGACCAGCCTCACTTATCCCTGGGTGGCATTATGTGAGCAATCAACCCCAACAACCCCCTGGATATAAACCTTCACCGGCTCAATCCGATTGGAGTGCCGTAATTACTCACTAAACCACCAGGCACCAAAATTTGGTTATATGGTTACCACCCAGCGTAGTAAATGGTTTCCTGGTGTATACGAAACATAATAATAATAATAATAATAGTAATAATAATAATGACCATCCATCCATCCATCTCCCAATCCTACGTCGCCCCACGAGGCACGTGGGGATCCGCGGCTAGGGAAGTTGGCCCTGACATTTAAGATGAGTGACCAGCCTCACTATTCCCTGAGTGACATTAAGTGAGCAAAAAACCTCAACCATCCCTTGGACATAAGCCTACACAGGCTCAATCCGATTCTTTCCATAGCACATCTTTGTGACTAGCACCATATTTTAGTGTTCATCTATTGTTACAGCTCTGTACTTAAGATGGTGAGATGACAAATTTAGGCCAAGTTAGAGTAAAAAGAGCATAGTTTGCATCACCTCTCTAATATTTTTTTTAACAAGATCCTTCCCATCCTTGTCAACATTCTCACCAGTGTGTTCAAAACTGCAGGTATTCGCCATTCTTACAGGTCAAATCTCACTGCCATACACCATAATAATTCTCAATCATTTATCCTTTTATAGTATTTCTGCATGAAATTCCCTCCATCCCATCCATAGCCAGACAACCTAATCCCAATGAGCGGTGGTCACAAACAAATCGTCTCCGTGTTGCCTCCTCCCTCTTACAGCCAGGCAGAAATGAAACCCTCCCTGTGCACCACATGATGTCTACTGCCACTAGGCCATGCAAACGACTGGGTGTGATAGAGACATAAGCCTGTGTGTGGGTGGGTGGCAATTTTATCAGTACAGAAGACTCCCTAGCAACTCTCCTTTTCTGATTTATTTTACACAAGGTACATTAACCCCTTTCAATACAGCATACTTCTTTCTTTTTTTTCTCTTTCTTTTTCTTCTTTTTTCTTATTCTTGCAACCTCCAGACAGTTTACTTTTGCTTTTTAAATCACTCTAGTTGTGAAGGAGTAAATTAAGGTTTTATCCAACCCTCCCACTTTCAAATCTCTGGATATGATCAAATTTCCTGGAGATACAACAACGTGAATTATATCTAGCCTCTCCAGTTCCAAGTCTCCAGATATAAATAAATTTGCCTGGATATAATAAGAACTAACAAAGACTAAAGTAAGAATGCTAAATAAAACTGTCCAGTACCAGTATTAAAATGACAACAGCATCATTCATCATACATACAAACATCATTAAACTGAAGAGGTGAGGAATATAGCCATCAATCACCAAGGAGGAGGAGGAGGAGGTGCTACAAAGCCTCCTGAGCTGACAAAAATGGAACCCCTGGCATCCCAAGCATATATAAGTGGTGTGGGAGTGTGTTATAGGAAAGAGTCATTGGATTACCCCCTAACTCTGGCATCGCTGGGGCCAACCACACTCAGATGAGATAGTAGTAGGTGTCAGACTGAGCAAACCAGGATGGGGGCAGGTCATTCACCGGGGCAACACGAACGTTCACGCCAAAACCTTACGGACAGACAATCTCTACGTCACCATACAGCACAAAAATGCTACTCTAACTCATTCTCCCCTATATCATACTACTTTCCATTTCCTTTGCACTTCACTTTATATTGCTGCATTAAGGCATTTACAGATCCCTCATCAATTCAAGTCTTTCTCCATTTATCACATTACAGTGAGGTATCCTCCCTTTCAAAAACCATCACTTTATTCTTAATTCCATTTCTAACTACAGCCCAATGCCTTACTCATCAAGGAGGAAGCCACAAGTAAACTGCCTACATGTCACCCTCTCTACATTTACCGGTATTTCAAACAAATTGCTTCCATGTCACCCTGTCTGCATTTACTTTTGAATAACTGCCTCCATGTCACCTTGTCTGCATTTACTTTTGAACAAATTGCCTCCATGTCACCCTGTCTGCATTTACTTTTAAACAACTGCCTCCATGTCACCCTGTCTGCATTTACTTTTGAACAACTGCCTATATGTCACCCTGTCTGCATTTAATTTTGAACAATCACCCTGTCTGCATTTACATATGAACAATTGCCTCCATGTCACCCTGTCTGCATTTAATTTTGAACAATCACCCTGTCTGCATTTACATATGAACAATTGCCTCCATGTCACCCTGTCTAGTTCCTTTCAAAATTAGGAGACTATAAAATGAAACTGAGGACTTACCATTTACAGACTGAACAGAGGCAGCTTTCTTCTTAAGTGGGGCCGGTGCTGGTGGCTCCATGGTGGGTGCGGTGGTGGCATTAACGCCCCCCGCCCCCACAGCTGCATTCCCCGTGTGGGTACCTATGGCAGGGTTATCAGGGCCGGCACGAGGGGCAACCAGGCCATTCTGTAGGTGGTATAATTGGTTTGGTTGTACTTGACAAAACTGAGTATAAAATCTGATGAGTTTAAGTTAAGGAAGGAGTAAGTGGCTTTGCTTACTTGGAAAAATGAGAGAGAGAGAGAGAGAGAGAGAGAGAGAGAGAGAGAGAGGGGTGGAGGGGGAGAAAGAGTGTAATCAGACTGGAGAACAATCTGACTAGTAACCAAGGTGACACTCCCATCTCCTAATTAAAGGTCACCAATTTTCACACAACCATGACTCTGAGGTTGTGAGTGGCCCAATTCTGTCAGATGAAAACTAGCTATAATATTGTAATGAACACACCCTCTATTACCTCCCCTCATATTAAACAGCCTACGACAAGGATAGAGTGAGATACAGGACTAACCGTGGGCTGGGCGGTGTAAACAGTTCCATAACTCCGAGACTGAACCTGGCTGTCTGCACCTTTGCCCTGTGTACTGTTGAGGTACTCCATCGTCACCACACCACGCCGATCTGATGGAATTGCAGCCAGTAAAGGGAAATCAGAAAAATAATATGAAACAGAAGATGTCGAAGTTATTGTCACCACACCACGCTGATCTGACAGAACACCAACAAGTGAAGAGAAGGGAAATCAGAAAAATCATATAAAACAGTAGATGTGGTATAGTCAACATACCATGCCAATCTGATGGAACAGCAGCCAGTAAAGAGGGACACAAGACAACATAAAGCAGTACAAGTAGTAGTCACAGCCCTGGGATTATCTGAAATGTGAACCCATTGGACTGCAGGCTGAAGTTCCCCTCCTGCAGTTCACCATCATTCTTTTGGGGGACAGGGAGAGAGCTGAGGGATGACTGTATAACTAGGCAGTGTAGCAGTCCAGTTATTAGTAAGACAGTAGAAAATCAGTACAATCACTCCTTATTTAAATGCTGTGATGTGCACTGGTGAAATGCTACTGGTACCTTAACTGAACCACCTTGCAAGACATGTTTCCGGTTCGTAACTGAGATGCTAAAGGCAGAAAAAAAAACACTCATATTCAACAGGGAATTAACATCAACTTGAGAAAAAAAAAGTGTTAATTCAATAGGCTAATGAAAGAACTTTATGTGAAATAATGTGAAGTGAGTATTGCCAGGATGTCAATATAAGATGAAGGCTTTGAATCTACCAGTGAATAATAAATAATCTCTGGTTACCAGTTCCAAATAATTATCTTCTTTCTTCACAGGTTAAGAATGAGTGATTACGTTTATTCATAAAACATGTACAGTCAGCTACAAAAAAAATTACTGTACACACCCATAGTCCTTGATTGGGAGACTTTAACTGGTAACACTGCCTGGAACAGCACCACAAATAACACACATCCTGAGTTGTTCCCTTCAGCAGAGCCTTCTTCTTTACTATCTTTATCTTATTCTTGAAATTTAGTTACTCTTGTAGGGACTGCCTACCATGGGTCAAAAGGTCTACTGCAGTAATCTTCTCTTTGTAGTTCTTATGTGTATTATAAGAACATCTGTTGTGAATATGCATACTTTTTTGTTACTATATTTCTTCCTCTGCCTAGTTCTCCCTGTGGCTAACTGTACATGTATAATAACAGAAGCTAAACAGTTCTCACCTATAAGGCTGGGCTGCACTGGACCACAAAGCACTGCCAGGCAATTTAGGCAGAAGTTACCATAGCCATAGGGGTTGAAGTTGGCTTGCCCACTACGCGGTGAGAACGAGCCCTTGATCTGCACACACAGTATAAATTATCATTGCTGTAATCAGTTTCAGTTGAGAAAAAATACCGCATTACTCGACAAGAAAAAGAAGGAAAAACAATGAAAACCAAGACAATCCTTCTCACAAGACAAAGCTTCCCTATTTCAATGGGCTGCTATGATTACAGTGAGATGGGTGCCACTCACCATTCGGTAATAACAACACATGGTAATACCTTTCTCTATCTATCTACTGCCAGACACCTCAATCTCATAAGGGGTGGCCACAAACAAATCACCTACATGTGGCCCAGTCCAGTGCCACTTCACTCCCTCCACCTTTCTCACACACTCATTATTATACTATTCAATCTATCTACATCCAATCCTTTTCGGCCATCAAGAGTGTAGGGGTCCAGGGCCAGGCAACTCAGTCCTGACATTTAAGAGATGAGTGACCAGCCTCATTCACCCAAGTGGCGATATGTGAACAATAAACCTTCCTCAGGGACTCAGGGCTGTTTGGCCAGACTGCCAGGGGAACAACAACTACTACTACTATCACAACAACTCTTCAGATGTAATCCTGTCCCAGCCCAATCCCGCTGGAGTGTCTTAACCCACTAGACCACCAGGCATCATTCAGTTCTCTATTTCTCCAAATTCTTCCCTTTTACTTTCCCTACTTCTCTCCCCTTGTAATCTCATCTCCATACTCCTTTCTCCTTTCCCCAATTTCCCTCCTCATTTAACCTCCACAGTCCTCCCTTTACTTCCTTTTTCCCAATTTCTCTCCTTACTCCTCCCTTCCAGTTTTCTTTTCTCAATTTCACCCCCTATTTCCTCTCCTTACTCTTCCTTTCTACTCCTCTTTCTCCTGTTTCTCTTTCCATTTAATCTACTTATTCTCCCCTCTACTCTTCTTTTCCAATTTCTCTCTCCATAACTACATGTACATAATCCTCCCTTCTACTTCTTGCTATTTTCCTCTCCACAACTACTGCTACATAATCTTCCCTTCTATGTTCCTTAATCCCTCACCTATTTATTCCCACACCCTGTACAAAAACGCACGTACTTCTAACATCTTAACTCCTCCCAATTTCTCTCTCTACAAGTACCGCTACATAATCTTCCCTTCTACGTTCCCTAACCTCTCACCCATTTATTCCCGCACCCTGTACAAAAACACAGGTACTACTAACATCTTCATTTGTGGTCTGGTTGGAGGTGGTGAGGTAGGTGTGGAAGCCGGCAAGCCCCAGGATGGACCACACCGAGAAGAAACACACCACGCCCTCAATCACCGATGCTGGGTTCTTCTGTATCGCTACCATGAATGTCTCACTATATTTATTCATGTCTGTGGGGAGAAAAGGATTTTGGGTAGTTCTCCTCCTCCTCCCTCTTCTTCTTCGTTTTCTCCTCCTCCTCCTCCTCCTCATCATCATCATCATCATCATCATCACCATCATCTCCCTCTCCTTCTACTCCTCCTCCTCCTATCATCATCATCATCTCCCTCTCTACCTCCACCACCTATCATCATCATCATCATCTCCCTCTCCTTCTACTCCTCCTCCTCCTCCCTCTTCTTCTGCTTCTCCTCCTCCTCCTCCTCCTCCCTCTTCTTCTGCTTCTCCTCCTCCTCCTCCTCCTCCTCCTCATCATCATCATCATCATCATCATCATCATCATCATCATCATCATCATCATCATCATCATCATCATCATCATCATCATCATCACCACCAACTATTCCTCCCTCTCCTCCTCCTCATCATCATCATCATCATCATCATCATCATCATCACCACCACCACCATCAGTTCCAACTTTCTTTGGTATCCTTTCACCAATAAAAAAATACCCATGAGAAAAAAAAGTAATATCCCAAATCCAGTAACATATGTACATCTAAATTTAATCTTCCAGTCTCCAATTATTTTAGCCACATTTATGAGGCTGATCAAACAGGCAGAGTCAGATACAGCCTTCATTATTAATATTTACAATAATCTGGAGTTTGACAAGTAAATTAAAAGATATATCACCAACTCCAAGGGGTTTATAAGATGACATGTACAAACTTCAAACTTGTCTTTTATACTACTACTACTACTACTACCACTACTACTAAACCAACAAAACTACTACCACTACTACTATTACAAAAACAAACTATGGTACTACAACTTACTGCTACTACTACTACCACCACCATGCTTCACCAACAAAACTACTACTATTACAACAACCAGTACCACTACTGCTATTACAACAACTACTACTACCACTACTATTACTACTACTACATTACAATAACAACTGCAACCACAACTACTACTACTACCACCACCACTACTACTACTACTACTACAACAACAACAACAGTACTTACATATGACGAGATGTGCTATGACGCATGAGAAGATGAACACACAGAGAAAGGCAAGTGATATTATAAAGAGGTAAAAGTAACGATAATTCCTCCGCCCCACACAGTTCCCAACCCATGGACAGTGATGGTCAAAACGCTCTGAAAATAGACAAGAAAAAAGAAAAAAAAAATCAATCTCTGCCCCTGGAGGTCTTGTTTGGGTGTACTATATTTTTCTCCATTCTTCTTCTTCTTCTTCCTCCTCCTCCTCCTCCTCTTCTTCTTCCTCCTCCTCCTCCTCCTCTTCTTCCTCCTCCTCCTCCTACTCTTCTTCTTCATCACCACCACCATCTAATATTTCTTTGTACCTATGGATGGGGTTATTCTTCCTCTCCCTCTTTATCATCATCTTCTTTCTCTTCATCATCATCAACTAACATTTCTTCCTACCTACGGATGGGGTTAGGTAGGGTCCAGACAACAATGAGAGGAAAACTACCACTAACACACACTAAAATGGGCCATGCAATCATTCACACATCACTTAAGCCCTAGGAATCCTGACTTCACCTCACATGACTCATCAACTGCATTTTTTTCTTATGTTTTTCTCTATTAATGTGATTCACCTTCACACCTACCTCTAAAAATTTATATTTGGAATTGGGGAGATATACTGAAGAGGATAGTGAAAATTGTATTAAATCTTTCAGTGATGCAAAAGTGTTCATTTATCAGTAGCTTCAAAATATAATGACTATTAAAACACATTTCACATCAGAATAAGAAAAAATATATACAATGAATCACTAGCAATTCTGGGTGATGAAAAAGTGTTATCAAATCTACCTGACGTAAAGCAAAGATGTTAATTCTTCGGCTACTTAATGCTGAGGCAACTGTAAATGAGGACGACACATTTCACTCTGGAACTGTCTCCTCTGTCTGTATTTCCTACTGCCTAAGACTTCCAGTCTTTCAAACGCAGTGTGTCCAGGCATCTCAAAATGAATAGATCTTGAATTTGGCTCTCTGTTATCTTGTTTTGTTTTTAGAGCAATGTTGCCGGCTTCTGGCTTTTGGTTCCTTCTTCCTTGCATTAAGAAAATAAATAAAAAAACAGATTTTATCAAATAAGTCACCCAGCATCTTTACACGCAGACAAGCTTTTATTTCATCAGTAACTTAATAAAACAACACATAAACCACCTGTGCTGACTCCCCTATGTGATTACTCATTGCCAAATACACCTTGTTTAATTTGTCCACAAGTGTTCATAGCTCACATTACACTACACTTATCACACCTCCTTACAAGGGGAAGTGGTGATCAAATGGTTTGAGATGTGGGGAGGAATTCTCGTACACTTAGGAAGCTCACTAACACCTCTGCCTTACTGATTTGTTTCTGTTTCTGCTGTTTTATATTCTTGTGCGTTATGCAATCTATGCTGATGTTGAAAAAACATAAGAGGTAAGCCAGGGGATATTAATGAAAAGTTTGGAAGATAAATCATTAAAGTAGAGGTGTTAAGGACCCTCTTTATCCACTAACACCTCTTCCTTACCAATTTATTTGATTCTGCTCCATTACTATATTCTCGTGCAGCTAGGAAGCTTACTAACACCTCTTGCTTACCATTTTATTTCTGATTCTGCTCAATTACTATAATCTTGTGTGCTATTCATGCCATCTATGTCGATATTGAAAAGACATAAGAGGCAAACCAGGGGATATTAATGAGTAGTTTGGAGAATACATTGTTAGGGAAGATGAGAATATGAGTTGTGGTCTGCTGTCTGAAATGGCACGAGATATTCCATGAAAGGAGGAGGATGAACTCTGTATTTCATTATAAGTACACAAAGGTTATCTTCAAAGGCATAAGAAGCTTCATCTACTAAATCAGGGTACATAGTCGGTGAGAGGAAAACAAAAACCAAGAAGTTAAAGGAAAGAGAGAGAGACACACACACACAAGTATCCCAGAGTTTGACCAAAACAAAGCGGAAAAATTGAACCATCTAAAATACACACTAGTATAGATCAGGTTTTGACTGTACTTCTATTTATCTATCTACAGCCACATGCCTTAATCCCATATGGGGTGGCCCCAAACAAATCGCCTCCATGTCGCCTCGTCCCCTGCCATTTCACTAGCCTCCCCACAACTTACACCCCCCTCTCTCATATACCCCTCCATTCCATCCTTCCATCTCATCCTTGGTCTCTGTCCCCTGCCATTTCACTGCCATACCCCCAACTTACATCCTCCTCTCTCACATACCTCTACTCCATCTCATGCTCGATCTCTGTCCCCTGCCATTTTGCTGTCCTGCCCCCAACTTACACCCTCCTCTCTCATACACCTCTCCACTCTATCCCTCCACTGCCTGTTGCAAATTTTCTTCAGACAGAGCAGGAAAGATAGTTATTATTTTGGCTGTACTTACCAACACAATTGTCACAGATGGAGCAGTGTGATGCTCTGGGAGGCCTGAATATTTTACAGGTGAAGCAGTACTTTAGCTTGACTGTCACCCCGTTCACTGAGATCTCCTTAGTGCGAGGTGGTGGACGCAGACGAGGCCCGTTGCCAGAGTTGGGCACCTCTGAAAAAATAAAAAACAAAAAAATTAATAGCTAAATAACTAAACTGAGCAATAATCATCATCACCTGGACCTCCTTTCTCATCCTAGGGCAGGGTGAGGGGTAGCACCATCAAGATAGCCAAAGTTCGTCCAATTCACTAAGCCACGCTTCCATTCACTCATCATTCAAGCCCATGGAATCCTGGCTTTCATAAAATAAACACTGAAAGCATCACTACTGAATGGGTTAGAATTTCAGAAGGTGGTGTTCATTGGAGAGAGACCATCCTGAATTGGCACTGATATTAAGGGTTCTGGTACCTAATTATATTCACGTCCCTCAACTCCCTCCCTATCCCCTGAAAGGACGATGGTGGACATTTTATTGGGTGGTTCTGATACTTGATTATACTGTCCCTCATTTCCCTCCCTATCCCCTGGAAGGACGATGGTGGACATATTATCAGGTGGTTCTGATACTTGATTATACTGTCCCGCGATGTCCTCCCTATCCCCTGGAAGGACAATGGCGGACTGCAACAGAAGGGCGACCTCAACCAGCAGTCCACTGGATTCAAATTCAAATGAGTCTGGGGCTACAACACCAACATAATTATGACCATTTTCCCACCTACAGATATGGTGAGACAGGAAACAGAAACATGAACATGATGGACTTACTTCCACAATAAAACAAGTTATTTACCCAGACCCCATGAAAGAGAAAAAGAGAGAGAGAGAGAGAGAGAGAGGGGAATCATTTATCACCATCATCATCATCTTAGTCCTTTCTTCCACTCATAAAGTGTGTAGCAAGATCCATACATAAGAAAAGTATACACGCAGGAGAGCTATTAAAAGCAGGCCCAGTTAAATCAATCACTAATCAATGAACTCCCTGGAATTACGACTCCACCTCGCAATCAACACCATCATCATCATCATCACCATCATGATCACCATTATCATCATCATCATCACCATTATCACCATCATCATCACCACCTTCACCATCATCATCATCCATCATCATCATCACCATCATCCAGACCTCTTTTCCCACCTAAGGATGGGGTAAGGTAGGGTCCAGAGGTCCTAGACAAGGAGAAGCTAACCCAAAGCCTAAATAAATGGGACAAACACTCACTCACTCACCATTCAAGCCCCTGGAATCCTGACTCATAAACATACTCATCCATTTTGCACCCTTCACAGCAGCTATCATGAATAACTTTTACAAAATGAAAGACAGTGAATGAAATATGAATGACAGGGTAAAGGGGTCACTATTTTCTTTCCTATAACAGCACTGGTCCACTAAAAACCTCACAGAAGTTAGAGTATTAACTGGTTTATGTAACTATACTCATTTTATTCCAACCTGGCCTAAAACTGACATCTCTCCATCTTGAATGCTGAGTTATATTTAGAGATCAAACATTAGAATATGATGCTTGCTAGTCACAAAGAAGTGCTATGGAAAGAATGTACAGCCACTGCATTACCTTTCTTCGACCAAACTATGTGAAATAAGCTCCAAAAGGAAGAAAGTCTGGGACAAGTTACAGTGAAAGGACTGTAATTTCCAGGAAGGCATTATCATACACACATCAGAACAAAAAATACTTGGTCGATGATAATGAGTCAATGCGTTCCCCAGACAGCTTAATCAATAGTTGAAGGTAGAGGGGAGAGAGGTGGGGAAGGGAAGAGAAAGAGAGGAGGAGGAGGAAGGAAGAGAAAGCGAGGAGGAGAAGGGGAGAGAAAGAGATGAGGAGAGGGGAAGAGAAAGAGGAAAAGGAGAGTGGAAGAGAAAGAGAGGAAGAGAGGGGACGAGAAAGAGAAGAAGAGGGGGGAAGACAAAGACAGGAGGAGAGGAGAAGACAGAGGGATTGGTGATATGGAAAGGGAGAAGTGGAGGGGTAAGGAGGAGAGACAGGGAGGGGAGGGGGAGGGAGAGAGGAAAAGGTAGTGGGGTGGAGGGAGAATGACATATGTTGGAAGAATAAAACATGACAGGTGGAAGGGAGACAAGAAAGATGTGGGGTTAGAGAGAGAGAGAGAGAGAGAGAGAGAAGATAGGAGAGACTGTTATGTAGTGGGGGAAAAAAGAAAGGAGAGAGGAGGGAGGGATAAAGAAACGGAAGGGGAAGAAGGTAGAGTCAGGTATAGAATTTGTTATATCCTCACCTATCTGTTTTTCAGTATAGAGTGCTTCATCAGGTGTGGCCCGGGGTATGATGCCTGGGTCGGTGAAGGAGGTGTGTAGCAGCGCTGACATGACAAAGATAAACAACAGACCCCCCACCGCTGGGATGGCAGGGGTCAACTGCACTGCTAAGAAAGGACAGCTGCACGGGAATACAAAACATCATTCAATTCATATAACACCTGTAATCACATGAAGCACCTGGTATATCAATGGTGTTTCAGTTTCTATCTTCATACACACACAAAAATTGTATATATGGCTATTTGGCCTCAAGTAACAGTGAGTTTTGACTAAAAACTTTCCAAGGACAAACTTTTGGTCTCTACTATGTTTGCAAGTTGGACAGCAACTATTGTATGTATTAGGATATATGTATGTAGGTATTGTATATACAATATATATACCAATGTACTGCGATGTATGTATTTACTTTTAAAAACGCAGTACACATTTGTTGTGTATTATGTCACTTGGGAGGAGGGGGGGGAAGATGTCCTGGTACAGTAATCCCAAAAATCCTAGATATGGTACTCCCCATCCCCTGCAACCAAAACTTCCCCAAATATGGCCTTGTATGTAAGAGCTACTTCCCCTTCCCCCAGCAACCACAAACCCTCTGGCTCTGGTCCTACACGGTACTCACTCAAAGACAAAGAAGAGGACGCTGGTGACAACAATGAGTCCAACAGTGAAGTAAAAGATGCCAGTCTGCTGTGCCATCATCAGCCGCCCATCACAGCAGAACTTGTTGCGGCCAGGAAAGATCTGCCACTTACGCTTTACGCTCGCCATTTTTACCTGAAACCACCGAGAAGGCTGCTTCGTACTGGATCACATCATTCATATATGCTTCTTCCATCCATCCATCCATCCAATCCTATGTTGCCCCATAAGGAGTGTAGTTTAGGAATTAAATACTACCAACATTTCCAAGGCAATGCAAGATGGCCTCCACACAGCTAGGCTATAGCACACTGATGGTTCTGTGCTAATTGCCAAGGTGATTCATGAACATACAAAAACATAAGATTCCCAAATATTTGAATGACTTTACCCTTGACCCCATCAACCCATAGAGGGGGCCTATAAAAAAAAAAAAAAAAAAAAAAATACTGTATCTATCACCAGACACCTTAATCCCATAAGGGGTGGACACAAACAAATTGCCTCCATGTTGCCCTGTCTCCCCCCCATTTCACTCCCCTGCTGCCAGCTCACAGCCCCATCACTCATAAACCTCTCATACAAAATAGAATTAAAAAAAACAAAAACAACATAAATCCATATAGAAGGCCATGAAAAATATAAAAAGGAAGACTGGAGGTACCTGTCCAAGTACAGTGGAACAAAAATACTACATCAACCTGAAGTAAGTCAGTGAAGAAACAAAAGAATGGCACCAAATGAGGTGTTTGAAAGAAAGAAAAAAGAAAGAGAAAAAAGAATGAGAAAGGAAGGAAGGAAGATAGGAGGGAAAGAAGGAAGGAAGGAAGGAAGGAAGAGGAAGGAAGGAAGAAACAAAGAAAGAGGGAGGAAGGAAGGAAGAAAAAGAAAGAAAAAGAAAAACTGGTCCAACACAGTACAGTATAGATCCGCATAATTTTATCAAAACCTTCAACACAAACATCAGATTAAACAAAGCATCCCTGTAACAAAGCCTCACAATATCAAAATAAAGTACAGCAATTTCAAACTCCTGCAGACATATTCCTAAAAAATTACAATGTTCCTTGAAAACTGACTTCAGTGAGGCAGGGTTGGAAAAAATCACATTTTTTTAAATTTAAAATCTTTTTTTTTTTTTTCATTTAAATCTGATATTTTAAAATCTGATATTATTTTTCCAACTCTGTTTGCACCTTTGGGAATTCTGTCAAAAGAGTACCACACTGGGTCTTTTTTCCTCCCATTTGCTGCAATGCATCCATTAGGTATGATTATATATCATTGTTCAAATAAACAGACTTACAAAACAGATAATGTGAATGGGAAGTGGGGGTAAGGCAGTGCACCACAAGGCTAGCACTTCTTGGTATGGGGAAGGTTACTCACACTGTCAGATACTGAAGAAAGCTGCCAACTTCTCTTTTATATTTTGTCAAATTAGGATCATAATCATTAGACTGAATCATGTTACTGTGTATTAAAAAAAGTTTAGTTCATATGTTAACACTGAGTATAATCACATTTATTGTTATTATCAAAGAGCCTTCTTTCCTCTGTTTTTAATATTTGCCGTGTAACAAAAGGCAATCACTGGTGCCTGACTTGATCACTATCAGTACAGGAAGAGTACAGGCCAAGCAGACTTAATGCATCTGTACAATACACATCCACCACAATCTCTGTCTTCTTCATTTTTACTGTATTTATATATTTAAAAAATCCATTTTGATTGAAATCATGATTTTTTCACTCTGATTTAAATCAATCCTGAAGTGAGGCTTGTGTTCCAGCACAAAAAATGATCTCAAATATTAAATACCATACCAAAGTCAAAGTTGCAGACTAGAATAAAAAATCTATTTGATGTGACTGGCTGTATCAGTTTGTATTGATGTACCAGTATCTGTTTGTACGGGTTTGTATTTATGTTTGTATTTAAGTATATGGTTCAGTAGCTGTTAAAGATAATACTGTGACACCTGAGAGAGAAAGAATGCTAGTGTGACCTGTTTAAACCCTATCTTTACTGAATATCCTGACCATTTAGCAGTATGCAATAGTCTGTGGTGTGAAAGTTGTATGTTAATGACCAGTGTCAGAAGTCTATCTACCTATCAATTTATAGCCAGACATCACAAACTGGTAAGGGTGGTTGTTTGTCTTAGAGTTTGCTGTTTTACGGGCACGGGGCACTAACCCTCTGCCAATCCACTTGCTAACACGTAGGGAACATATATGGGCTGGTTATATGGTTATCACCCAGCACTGTAAATGGTTTCCTGGCTTACAGGAAACCATTAGGCTTGTCACTCAATGTAAAGCCACCGAAAAAGAAAAGAAGAGTAACAAAAAGTGACAGGGAAGATGGGAGAAATAGGAAGACAGGAGGGCAGGCACAGCAAAAAGTGTGGTAAGTACAGTAAATACCACTACTTTAGAGGAATTACTGCATTACACACAAAATACAAATAAATGCTGTAAATAGGGAAATAAATGTATGTAAATACAAATGCTGTAAATAAATAAATAAATGTAGTTATATAAAAATAAAATGACCCATCCTCATACCAAAACACAAACTAAACCTTAGCAGTTCTTTCTTCTTGCAAAAAAATAAAATATAATATAATCCATTAAATAAATATGTAAGAACATCTATATAAATGTTAAATTAGTCATCCTTTTACCAATACTGCATTAACAAAAAAAATAATTAATTGCACCCGACATGCCAATACCAAACTGCATGTGGCTCGTCTTCTCATCAAGTAAGGAGGCTCCCTAGCACCTCTTCCTTAGCAATTTATTTTTGGATATGGCTGGTTAATATCCCTTTGGATGTTATTTAGTCAGGTATGGTGATGTTACAAGGATTTATATAACACAGAATAGGGCAGTAAGGTGTAATATGCAAAATAAATCACTTTGGTAAAGGTGTTAGGGAGCTTCCTTAACCAACAAGAACACAGGCATTAAGATGCTCGTAACACCTCCTTAATGAATTATTTTTGGATATGGCTGGTTAACATCCTTCTGGACATTATTTCAACAGAGTATGGGATGTTAGAAGGATTTATATAACACAGATTAGAGTTGTAAGGCATAATAAGCAAAATAAGTCAATAAAGAAATGGTGTTTGGGGGCTTCCTTAACCATCGAGAACACAAACCCACATATTATTCCACCTTGCAAACTTCACTCAAAAGATTACTAATAACAAAACCTCACTGAGAAATCTTTGGCAGCACTCCTGGGTCTTGGCTAATTTCTTGGATGCTGTTGGGTTCCCATGAAAGGAACCTTAGGGCAGAAAAAGTAAATTATGCAGCATATAGGCTATACGCACTGGCTACATACATACAGTAATCAATCAGTTCAATTCAAAACACATAGTTACTACATACATTCATACAATCACTCAATCATTTCAAATAACAATAAATAAAGGCTGCATACATACATACAATCCGTTCTTTTCAAATAACAGTACACATGGGCAACATACAATCAATCATTTTAAAAATAATATAGGCTACACACATACAATGTATCAATTCAAACAATTTCATGCTTTTATAAGGAATCCCCACACTGAGGATGACCATGGTATAGCTGATGTTTTCTATGGACTGGAAACTAAACCAAGTGTCCAAACCAGCATATTACTCAGCTTCTGAGTAATATGCTGAGATGTGGGCATCATCAAGTCCTCTTGAGTTATCAGAAGAGGCTGGATGACTCCATCACTGATGCCTGTCCAGGATGCAACACAGCACCCCATAGTATTAAGCACATTATGCAAGACTGCATTGCACACAATCACCTGCACCAACAACACAGCATACACTCCTTGAGAGCTCCGTGGGAAAGCCCGGTCTCAGCCGTGGCCTTCCTTAGGGACTCGGGGCTGTTTGGCCAGACTGCCTAGGAAACAACTACCAGTACTATTACTACCAGAATACTACCCTACTTCCAGACAGTTGCAGGAAATGGTTGGAAGAAAAGAAATCTGATGTGTAGCTATTAAGATTTGTAAAAATGTCTGACTCTAGCTTGGATTCTGACTATTTTATTTACTTTTATCCATTTACCAACACTGGGTAGCAACAAAACACCAGATTTTTTTTTTGTTAATGCATGGAAGAAGGAACCAAAGGGCAGAAGCTAGCAAGACTTTTCCCTCCCCACAAAAATTAAAACAGAGAGCATCTTTTATACAGACTACAGGAACCAGTAATTAGGTGGAAGTCAAGTCTGTTTCAGCCATAATTTTCACCTTGGGCTTCCTATTTTTCCAACACCAATTTTACTCTTAAATATACATAGATGTCATGTCAGACTAGATATGCTTACTCACTGCTTGCCTGACAACCCTGAACCAGCAGCCTATCCCTACGTTAAGTGGATTTTCAAGGCTTGGTTTACTGGCAGACAAGAGGGTTCATATCATGGAGATGGAATCTGGCAGGGCATACCACCCATAATAAGAAATTCATTTATTTTTCCAGTGACTCCATCTATCTATCTATCTATCTATTGCCAGATGCCTCAATCCCGTTTGGGGTGGCCACAAACAAATCGCCTCCAAGTTACCCTGTCCCCCGCCATTTCACTGCCCTGCTCCCAACTCACACCCCCCTCTCTCATATACCTCTCCACCCCATCCCTCCATCTCATTCTCGGCCTCCCCCTCCCTCTTCCCCCCTCCACCTCACTCACATACACTCTCTTCGTCAGTCTTTCACCCTCCATCCTCTCCACATGGCCAAACCACCTCAGTGTGTTCCTCCTAACGCTTCCTATCACATCCATAACAAGATATTTTTGGATGAAATAGGGGTCACACCTGAATTTGCCTAAATGTATAAAAAGACATCAGAAACGCCTTCTTTTATCCACAAAACTTGTGTCTGGCCACAAAGTGTAAATGAATCTATTTTTTCCTCTTCATTTGGCCTCCTACTTCGAGTCTGCCATCTTCATCCTGAGTTTAGCATTCTCAGGAGGGTGGGAAGTACAAACACATAGGAGGGCGGGAAATACAGAAAACACATAGGAGGGCAGAAAGTAGAGAAAACACATAGGAGGGAGGGAAGTAGAGAAAACACATAGGAGGGCAGAAAGTAGAGAAAACACATAGGAGGGCAGAAAGTAGAGAAAACACATTGGAGGGAGGGAAGTAGAGAAAACAGATAGGAGGGCGGGAAATACAGAAAACACATAGGAGGGCAGAAAGTAGAGAAAACACATAGGAGGGCAGAAAGTAGAGAAATCACACAGAAGGGTGGGAAGTAAAGAAAACACATAGCAGGGAGGGAAGTAAAGAAAACACATAGCAGGGAGGGAAGTAAACACATAGCAGGGAGGGAAGTAGAGAAAACACACTGGAGGGAGGGAAGTAGAGAAAACACATTGGAGGGAGGGAAGTAGAGAAAACACATTGGAGGGAGGGAAGTAAAGAAAACACATAGCAGGGAGGGAAGTAGAGAAAACACATAGCAGGGAGGGAAGTAGAGAAAACACATTGGAGGGAGGGAAGTAAAGAAAACACATTGGAGGGAGGGAAGTAGAGAAAACACATTGGAGGGAGGGAAGTAGAGAAAACACATAGCAGGGAGGGAAGTAGAGAAAACACATTGGAGGGAGGGAAGTAGAGAAAACACATAGCAGGGAGGGAAGTAGAGAAAACACATAGCAGGGTGGGAAGTAGAGAAAACACATTGGAGGGAGGGAAGTAGAGAAAACACATAGCAGGGAGGGAAGTAGAGAAAACACATTGGAGGGAGGGAAGTAAAGAAAACACATTGGAGGGAGGGAAGTAGAGAAAACACATTGGAAGGAGGGAAGTAAAGAAAACACATAGCAGGGAGGGAAGTAGAGAAAACACATAGCAGGGAGGGAAGTAGAGAAAACACATTGGAGGGAGGGAAGTAGAGAAAACACATTGGAGGGAGGGAAGTAAAAAAAACACATTGGAGGGAGGGAAGTAGAGAAAACACATAGCAGGGAGGGAAGTAAAGAAAACACATTGGAGGGAGGGAAGTAGAGAAAACACATTGGAGGGAGGGAAGTAGAGAAAACACATAGCAGGGAGGGAAGTAGAGAAAACACATAGGAGGGAGGGAAGTAAAGAAAACACATTGGAGGGAGGGAAGTAGAGAAAACACATAGGAGGGAGGGAAGTAGAGAAAACACATAGCAGGGAGGGAAGTAAACACATTGGAGGGAGGGAAGTAGAGAAAACACATAGGAGGGTGGGAAGTAGAGAAAACACATAGCAGGGAGGGAAGTAAACACATAGCAGGGAGGGAAGTAGAGAAAACACATAGCAGGGAGGGAAGTAGAGAAAACACATAGGAGGGTGGGAAGTAAAGCAAACACATACTAGTAAACAAAGATACACATAACCCTATTTAACAAGTGAAAATAATAAATCCACCAACACAAAACTGAGCTAAGCTTCAAGGAGACACAGGACCATCTTGTGCGTCTATCTTCAACATACCACACAATGGCGTCCACCTGTCTTTGGCATTGCTGGGGTTTGCAAACAATGGCAATTTTTTAAGTGGATGTTCACCACTTTCAAAAGAAAAAACATTACAACTTGAAATGCACTCAGAAAACGTAAAAAATCCCATGAAGGGCTTTGGTAGTGGAAAAACTGAAGAGAACTGCAAAATATCGTGGTCCAGCATCACCTTGAAGGTTTCATTAATAAAACTGAAATACATCAGCATGTCTTTAGGCTGTACTACACTGCCATCATTATAGTACCATACAACAAGAAGTCCATGTTATGTCATGTGTTCCTAAATACAGTATTACAATTTGGGGTATTTTTTTATGTATATACAATCAATAATATACATTAAGGGAGTAGGAAAATCAGCTTTCAATCAAGTTGGTAAAATTGGCAATCTTCCTGTCATTATCTATGTAAATTACAGGCTTGACTGCAAAAGACAATGTCGAAAATGATGACATAACAAGGGATAGTGTTTTCTAGATATCTGCTGCCATTCTACACATATGGCTCTGAAATAATCATAAAGTACACTAATAAGTCTTAAACATGCTCACTTTGGTCTTGGGCTGCGTGTCCTTAGGTGTGGTCACATCAAAGTTGTCAAGGTTGTCTGAGGAGGAGCTGGCGCTGGACTGAACACACTTGTTGTCCAGCAAGTGTTCACTGGATTGTGTTGGGGACTGTGAGGGCGACTCGAGAGCCACACGCTGGTACGCGCCTTCCTCCAGCATGAAGGCCGTGGTGTGAGGTCGTCCTCGGCTGCGTCACCTGGCCAGGTCCTCCTCCACTCCAACACCACTTGCTGCTACACTCGACCCTCGCCCCACCCACCACCCCCCGTTCATTTTACCTACCAACTCCACCCCTGGCACTTCCCCTACACCTCCACCAGATATTCAAGTTCGATTCCGCCGCGAATTATAGGCAAATAGCTCCCCTGCAGAATGACATTTCTGACAAGCAGGAGCTTTCCTTCCTCAGGGTGTGTTCGCTGGGCGGGGTTAAGTCAGGGTCGCGCACCGGAGACATTCCTTTACTCTCCTCACCCTTTTCAATATACTGTCCTCGGTTTCATCTAATTTCACTCGCATTCTCTCGTATCAGTGATCAAAAGCTCACAGTCACGGTGATTATTTTAGGCCTCTAGTGGAATGATGATAAAAAGCGCTTCGATGTCGACAATTTTACCACTAATGCCACCTGTTGGCCAGCAAACTCTTGAGATTTCACAAACTGGAAATATCTCTCGAGCAGATAAACAACACAAAAATACAAAGTTAAACTACAAATACTTTGTTAAAATAATACTCGAAAACGAAGTACTAGAATTTATCCGCTTAGAATCGAAAAGATAAGATTAATAAAGATACAGTATGATACGCTCGAAAGGAAAACTTTCCCCCATTCCCTTCGCCAAAGGAAACGCTGGAGTCACTCTGGTCATGGTTGAAAAGGAAATACTGTGGGATGCATCTGCTTAGACTAGAAAAAATAAGATTAACACATACACTCACAGAGTTATCTAACCATGCGAATATAGACGAGTCCCCTATTCCGACTCTCCAGAGAAAACGCGAGGGTCATTGGTCATGGTCGCTGACTGGAAATGGTTTTATTTTTAGCGATTGCTGTAGTTGTAACTGTACAGTGCATTCTGGGTTGTCAAGAACCAGCTTACGATCTACTCCCTGACCCGGATTCACGAATAAATTACCGTTTATACCCTATTCTTGTTCACACCAAACTATTTTCTTTCCCTAGACTGAAATGTTTGTTGTAAGCAGAAGGCAAATCTCTGAATGTCGTATTGCGTTCGTTTTTAACCTGACAAAGCTCCCTAGCCCCTTTCAGCTCAGTTGATGGCCTACAAATAACCAAGGAGACTCATGTCTATGCGTAAGAATTTAACACAATTACGGCTTGTGGGAGACGCCCAGTTTTACCACTAAACAAACCAAATTATCTGTGTAAGCTTTCTTTCCCATTTATCACCATATCGATAAGCAGATAAAAACGGCAGCACATCCAAATCAGGAGCTGAAACCCCGATAACAAACGAGCACCAGAGATAACATTAATCTCTCCAATCAGATGATGAACTTTTTAAGTTTTATTCTCGATGCAACCTAAGGACGTCTGGTGGTTTATTGGGTTAAGACATCCAAACTGAATGGGGCCCCTAAGGCTCTCCGTGAGGTACTTAGGGTTTACTGCTCACAAAATGCCACTCAGGACCGTGTGAGCCTGGTCATCTTCACAAATGTCGAGACCGAGCAGCCTAGTCCCGGGCCCCTACGCTAGTCTTAATGAAATGAATAAATAAAAATGGATGACTGACTTACCTTTGAGGAAATCTGAAGCCGTATTTCAGTGGTGCAGGCATCGTAACACCTCTCCATTAGCTATTTATTTTCATATTTTACCGTCACATTCTCTTGTAAACATTCAAGAGGATACTGAGGTGTAAATACTGTACGTACAATAAATCGATTAGGAAGAGATATTGCGAAATGTGAGGGGGTTCCCCAGAGTAAGAAGTCTCAAGGTAACAAAAATACAGGTATAAATGACGTCATCCGGCCGAGAGAGAGAGAGAGAGAGAGAGAGAGAGAGAGAGAGAGAGAGAGAGAGAGAGAGAGAGAGAGAGAGAGTGGGAATTTGTGAATGAGAGTGAGTGACTGAGGGAGTGGGGAATGAGGAAATGAATGCATGAGGTGTGAGTGAGGCGCCAGTGAGTGTGCAAGTGGAGTGCGTCGAGCGAGTGAGTCGATGGGGAGTGTAGATGTGAAATAAGAGAATGAGTTAAGTGGGGGTAGAATAAGCGGAAAAGAGTGAGTGGGGGTGAGGATGGACAAGGTGGCTTATAGAGTGGTGCAGTGATGTGGAGTGTAAGTGGACTGAGAAGACTGGGAGAGGGAGGGACGTCCAGGTGGAGAGGAAAGGGGAGGAAATGAGAGCTAGAGGTCCTGTACTGACCTAACTGGTCCCGTACTGAATTAACTTGTTCTGTACTGGCCTAACTGATCCCGTACTGGCCTAACTGGTCCTGTGCTGACCTAATTGGTCTCATACTGGCGTGAATGGTACTGTGCTGACCTAACTGGTCCTGTACTGACCCAACTGGTCCTGTGCTGACCCAACTGGTCCTGTGCTGACCCAACTGGTCCTGTACTGACCCAACTGGTCCTGTACTGACAAATGATTCTGTACAGACTTAATTGGTCCTAAATTAATTGGTCATGAATTGATGTAAGTGGTCTTGAATTAATCAAAGTAATCTTGAATGGATGTAGCTGAACCTGGCAAACTTATGCTGAACATCCCATCTGGCCTGCAATGGTGATGAATATAATAACAGAAATGAAACTGAACAAATTAATCACAGTCTGGCTGAGATTTGAACACAGGCTTAGGCGCTCCACACGTGCACACATTACCACTGGGCCAAACAGGGAATTCCCACTTTGGCTACGGCCAACGTGAGCATCTACAGACCCCATTACATGAAGGACATAATAGAGACAGACAAACCTGTATTAAGAACCCTGACTGTAGCTTAACTGACTTTCCAGGAGGTGAACTGACTGGTGAGTGAGTTTAACTGGATGAAATCTATCTGTCTATAGCCAGACACCTTGATCCTGTAAGGGGTGGCCACAAACAAATCGCCTCTTTGTCACCATGCTCCCTGCCACGTCGCTGTCCCCCCCCCCCCAGCTGGATGCAACTGTACCCACTAAATCTTAACTCCTTCAGCTCATGGATGTCATTAATATGTTTTTCTTGCTGCTGCCACACACAGTAATTATATTCCTAATGAAGGCTATATTTAACCCCTCCACTTTCAAAAAAATCTCCTCTGAACTAAACAGAAAAAGAAAAAGAAAACATGTAGCAATTAAAGTGGAGTGAATTGGTACTAACCTGATTCTGAAAACAATCCTACCTATTCCATACATGCAGCTTTGCCTTTCACATTCTCTCACCCACTATAATAATATTTTCTCTACATATCTATAGCCAGACACCATAATCCTATAAGGGGTGGCCGTTTGTCTTTGGGTTATTTGTTTTATGGGGAGTGGCACTAACCCTCCATCAACCCACTTGTTGACACACAGGGAACACGTATGGGTTGATTATATGGTCACCACTCAGTGTCGTAAATGGTTTCCTGGCTCACAGGAAACCATTAGGCTTGTCACTCAATGTAAAGCCACCTGAAAAGGAACAAAGAGTAATAAAAAGTGACAGGAAAGATGGGAGAAACAGGAAGAGAGGTGGGCAGACACAGAAAAAGAAAAAGAATGATAAAGGTGAAGGAAAAAGTAGGCAGCACTATACCAAGTGAGTGGATGATGGTCTCCACCACCTGCCACCAAATAATAATAATAAAACGAAAAAAAATACCTGGCACTACTCACCTTGGTGTTCATAAAGCTGATGATTTCTTCCAAGGTTCCCTTCACACATTACTGTATACTGTATAGGGATTTTCTGCTCCATAACACCTTCCTCATACACCATCACAGTGATAAACAGTAACAGCTAATTCCATATACCCCCTTGAAGTGTAGGACATTAGGCTAGGCTACTCTACTACATTTTACTCTCTACTACATGTAAGGGTAGATTATTTGCCTACATCCCTTGATGATAATACAAGATACAAAAACTCCCAGTAACTTTAAGACATAACCGTAACTTACATTTCTACCGTAACGACAGATAAGAAGACCTGACAAACAGGATATCATTATAATATTTTGCAAGGGATTTGATTCAGTTAACATTATGGGAGTCAACTACGGTACATATTATTTCCATTTTTAAAAACATCTGATGGACTAAATCTGTTGCAAGTGTGTGTGAAGTAGAAATGCTGGAAGAGAAAGATGCAAGTTAGAGCCAGAATTCTTTTTTATTTTCTCTGTTTCAGAATACACAAGATAGGTCCTGTGCAGCCCAAAACATTAGAGAAGTAAAGAACCCAATCTCTAACATTTCTCTCTCTCCCACCCAACATCTTCACTTGTCACAATGGATCATCTGTGTGTGTGAAGTGTATCTACAAAGACTTCACTTGTCACAATGGATCATCTGTGTATGTGAAGTGTATCTACAAAGAAATATATCCATTAAAATACCTGTATGTGTAGAAATAAAGGCCTACAAGGTGTAACCAGGATTCCAGGGGCTTGAATGGTGTGTGGATGAGTGTGTGGTCCATTTTACTGGGCATGTTGCTGATACTTCTCCCACTTTTTCACCTTTTCTTTCCTTTTCTGGATCCTACCTCACCCTATCTTTAGGTGAGATAAAAAGGTTAGGCAAATGATAAATGATGATGATGATGATGATGATGATGATGATAATAATATTGTTGATGATGAAAAGTAACATAAAAAACTAGTCTTGTGTAATCCCTTTCATTCCATAGACAGCTACAAACAAACTGCCCTCATGTTACCCTGTCCTTTGCCATCAAGCCGCCTTTTCTCCAAGTCACATCATCTTCATACCTTGTCATCCTATCCCTCCATGTCATCCTCAGTTTCCTCCCTCCCTACTTGCACCTCACACCTCACTCACACACACTCTCCCAATCTGTCATTCTCCATTCTCTCCACATGGCTAAACCATCTCAGGGTATTTTCCTAACTTTCCAACACTTTGCATGACTGGAAAACCCATACAGGATTTAGATTACAGTATTATTTATAAGGAAATTATCACCCTAACCTGAATGCTATAGGTGGTGTTTGCCTGATAAAGATCCCTAATTCCTTTCAGCCCAGTTGATGGCCAAGTGTAGTCAGACTGATGAATAAATCTGACTAGGAGAAGTTCCCAAACATTTCCTCCTTACTGCTTTATTTTTGGATGTGACTGGTTAATATCCTTCTGTATGTTGTTTGTGCAGAATATGGCAATATGGGAAGGATTTATGTAACACAGAATAAGACGGTAAAGTGTAATAAACAAATCACTTTGGAAGAGGTGTTAGGGAATTTCCTTAACTTACGAGAATATGGGCATAAGTTTTGTAGCCCAGTGCTCTCAGATGAAACTAAACCACCAGTATATATAATTAAAAGTACATGATTCATTTTATTTATTGAAATTAACATAAAATACCAGTACTGTATATTACATGATGTTATTGTGACTTGTAGATACACATTAAAAAGAAAACGGTAGACTAGAGCTCCTGCAAAAACTTACTATAGTCCTATCATCTTAACTTGGCAGGGAGTTCCACAATTTTGCAGCTTATTTCTTGCAACTCAATGGCAGAACAAGACAATACTGTGGCTCTACATCCTTTCCACTGCACTTCTTTGTGACTAGCACCATAATCTAATCTCTTCTTAAGGCTCAGCAGTTAATATGGAGAGAGAGCAATTTCAGGCCAAGTTAAAATGGACAAGGTATAATTTCCAGCCTAAGACCTGCTGTTTGGATCTTGCCTCAGTCCAACATATCTGAGAAGAGAGAGAGGGAAGGTGAGGGATATTTGCACTTCATGTGAGGAATATCGGCTTTCGTCAAGTGTTGGGTGTGCATTTCAGTCAACACAGCATACACGCCACCACCTCCTCCTTAACAGTTTATTTCTGTAATTCGTATGCTGGTATTTTCCTTTTTATTGATGCAAAGCTATGTCTGTATGGAAAAATGTGAGTGATATTTTCTTGAGTTATTTATGCAAGCTGTATCAGCAACCAAAAAATAAGTAAACTACATACAACAGAATACAGTGATGACTAGTAATAGTGGTTGTAGTAGTGCTAGTAGTCGTTGGAACCCTAGGCTTTATCTAGCTGTCCTTATGCAGTCCACCATCCTCCTTTTGGGGGACTGAGAGAGAGAGGTGAGGGACATGTGTATGATCAGGCAGTGGAGCCACTCAGTCATATGATTCATATCAGTGCCACCACATGAAGGCATCCTTCCCCAGCAAAACAATAATAATAAAGTGTAACACCTATAAATAAAATACCTGTCAAAATGTTAAGGAAGAGGTGCTGTTAATTCTCCAAAATTTATGAGAATGTTGTCCTTGGTGTTGGCGCATGTTGGCATCCCTCTCTCACTGCCTCACACTCCTCAGAATACCAGTTCAGTAAGGTGATGTCTTTTATTCTGCTCTTGCTATCTGCACATGATTTTATTCAGCTTGGAGAGAAAGGTATTAGGTAACAGGAGTGAGATTAAGAACTGCTGAACTGATACGAAGAGAGAAAAGGCAATAGCTTACAGAAAAGAGATGCGGAACAACTGAACTGATACAACAACAAATATAAAAATTTAAATAAATAAAGATACTGTAATATGTAACAGGAGTGAGATAAAGAACTACAGAACTGATATGAAGAAATAATAAGGCAATGATTTAATGGCAGTGAGTTAAGCGACTACTGAACCGATAAGAAGTACACTGTAATGGTATGGACATTTAAAGAATACACATAGATAAGGTGTCAAAGAAAGACTATGAAGGAGGGACTGAACGTAATATTAGTAAAAATGGATCTTATTGGGTACAGAAAAAGAGTGAAGCAGTATATTGATATAAGGAAGAGGAAGGGTGAGATGCCACGAGCGATGGAAGAGGAAGACGGTTTGAGAGAGTGAGAAAAAGTGTGTGGAGCACTATGTCGGTAAGAAAGAAAGAAGAAGAGGAGTGAAAGGGTGAGAGATATGAGATGATAAAAGCAATGTGGACGAAGTTCCGTAAAGGCCATTCCCTGTCTGGCAGATCATTGGAAGGAGCAAGGTGTCGGAGATGACGATGACGATGATGACGATGCAAGGTCTTTCAAAATGGAGAAGTTACATTCTTTCTTCATAAAATTTCCAGTCTATGAGATCTATCCTGAGTTGAATAAAATCACTCTGAGATAGCAAGCATAAACTCTTAAAATATGTCACTATATTGAGTGGAATTATGAAAGACTAACATTTAAAAAAGCAAAAACTAATGTGAAAAATACTAAATGCTTAACTGCCCTGCTTCTTGTACTGAGAGAGAGACAGACAGACAGACAGACAGACAGACAGACAGACAAACAAAGAGAGAGAGAGAGAGAGAGAGAGAGAGAGTACAAGATATATAAAAATGGCTTCTAAATGGATAAGCACCAAATCTAGTGCACAACTAATTTCAGTTCTACCAATTCCAGCAGACTACATATTACAATAAAAACTATGCATATACTAAAATTTGATACGAAAATTCAAGGGACATATAAAATTGGGCTCAAAATGGATAAAAACCACGTCTAGTGCAAAAACTAATTAACTAACAATTTCAATAAAAAAAAAAACTATGCATATACTGTGATGATTTAAGGCCGCTTTTTGGTGCTGAAATACAACATACTGCCACTTAATCCATCAATAGGCCACTTAGTCCATCAAGAGTCACTGGAGGAAGCTCACAGTTTTGAATAAGTGGAAGAAAAGTGACTGGGAGATATTCTCACCTGCCCAAGAGGCTTCCCAATGACTCTTCCTTACTGATTTATTTTGTGTATCTTGGCTTATTATTCTCTTGGATGTTATTTATATTATTTTAAATTAATGAGTCGCATAAGTAACATTCACGAGGATATTAGCAAACCAAACACAAAAATAGATTGGTAAGGAAGTGGCCATTGAGAGCTTCTTTAACCGAGAACATGGGACTTAAAGTTGCTGCCTTACATGCTAATCTGGTGCGAGTGGTGTAATTTAAGGCTAAGCTATCTTAACCCATACTTAGGTGGATCAGAGCCAAGTTACAGATTAAACGGTTATGCACTCGATCTCAACCAAAGGCCATTCGTTGATGCTATGAAGGACATCACTTGCAAAGTCCTACATGATTCAGTAAAGTGTTTTAAATATGGGCACAGTCTTCCCCCATCCACAACAAAGTCTTCTAATAGGGACGCAGCATTTCTCCATCCATAAACTGCTTCAAGTACAACTGATTGCCACATTAATCTTCCCTTTACATTTACTTTAGGGTGTCCTCTGTCTGCCAAATTCAATATTACTTTTACTATCATTTCCTTCCATTCCTCCTGCTTGTATGACACCTTCCACTCCTTATTTCTCCCACTTAACAAATTTCACACCCTTTTCACTATCACTTACTTCACTGTTCATCATCATAACAACCACACTTTCCTCTCTCCTCACATCACTAGTCCATCAGTGTAGTTAAAGCATAATTCCACAACTCGTCCTACTGCTTCATCAATTCTTAATTTTCTGCACATTTCTTTACAACTATTAGGCCACTATATGGAGTATTTTAGCGATGGAGAGTAGCTTTTGTCACCAGCAACAGGGTCTTCTTCTAACGCCTGGCCATCTATAACCAGGATTTAGTGTTATCCTGTGCTTTTCCCGGTTACTGCTGTGGACCCTAGCTCACCTGGGCCCATATTTTCCTTGGGTATGGAGCCTCCCTAGCACCTCTTCCTTAGCAATTTATTTTCAAAACTCCCCATTAATATCCTCCTTTTTGCTTATCTTGTTATTTGGGTATACATTGCATAAATAACAAACAAGAATATAGCGGCAGAGTCGAATCAGAAATAAACTGGTAGGGAAGAGGCGTTAGTAAGCTTCATAAGCACACCAGAATACCACTCTTGGATGTGAACCCAGTGGACTGCAGGCTGAAGTCACTATTTTCCTACAATCCACCATCTTCTTATTGAGGGACAGGGAAGAATCTGAAGGACAATTGTATAACCAGGTAGTGAAGCTGCCTGGATATATCAGTGCCACCACCTGAAGGCATTAATTTCCAGCCCCACTCTTCCCTATTCCAGTATAACACAGTATAAACACTAAGCCTGCTATGTTCCACCATGTTCCCCTGAGTACATATTTTTGGAAAACATCCCAGCTGTTCTGACTAGATTTTTTTGGCTGTGACTCAGAGGTAAACAGGGCAGCACATATTGTGTCCTATCTCGAGTGTCGTGGGGATGGCTCAGTCTGCTGGTGTGGATTGCAGGTATTTTGGCTGATTCATGAAATTACTAGTGTTCTCAACCATCCAGTCTATCTATCTGTCTACCATCAGACACCCTCATCCCATAAGGGTTGGCCATAAAAGAATCAATGGATGTACAACGCTGACACAATGATGCGCAGAAAAGGTTACATGGGGAAGAAAATGATGCAGGGAAGATAATGGTAATGTTGATTGGGCCACCCCCACAACACACAAAAATTGGGCTGTGCAATACATGGACCACCCTGTACACACAGTCCTGTACCTTAGCTGAGAGACCATTAGAAATGTACACATGAATTACGTATAAGGTGTTGTGGTGTGGTTGGGTATTACTGACCTACATTTTATACAAAGTTGCTAATTTTATCTTGTAATATACTAATGGGTATCAAAAGAAATGTTGAAAATATTAGGAATAGACTGTAGGTGCCTTAAACTGTGAGATGACAATTAAGATGAATTATATACAGATATACAAAACCTATTATTGAACTAAGTCACATGATATTTTTTTTTAAACACAAATGACTAGAAAATATATCACTTTACACTCCTATCAATATACAGTAATTCAAGAGGTAATTTTTTGCATTATGGTACAAAACAGGAACTGAGATTACGTCTCCATGTGATACAGAATGTTTCTTTTCCAACAGGTTCCAAATCCCTGATTAATGTCAAATTCTAAGGTTGAATTCCAAAATGGAATTGGTCATTTATCTCCTAATAAAGAATCTGTGATATACAGTGGCTTAAGGACAGGCACAGACTCTAGCTTAAACACTACAAGAGCTCGTTGTAGACCAAATAGGCCCATTCTCTAGCAAGTCCTCTCGGGTCTCTGCATGAAACACTAAATCAAAGTCATGTGAGGTTAACTCTGCTAACGTATAAATAATACAAATGAATACTGCATCAAGAACCATAAAGAGCATCGTTTGCCAGTACAAAATAAGCTCCCATCGGCCACACTTTCTCCAGTTGCCCTGCATTCTAGTGGTGAGATTGGGTAGGGCGCCTCACACAATGTTACGCCACAGCTGTCAATTCACTGAAGTCTTTTCAGGTGCCTCAGAGCTTGTTCAATTTGTAGGATGAATTATATTATACTGTGCATCTTGTGGGATGCCGCAGATCTTGCCAATGTCTTGTATGCTTTGTGGAATGCCTTGGATCTTACCCAAAGTTGTGAAGTGAATTATATTTTGTACAACTATGGAATGACTCAGATCCTGTCAATACTGTATCTTGTACACCTTGTGGAATGCCTTTAATCTTGCCAATATCTTGCATGCCTTGTAGAATGCCTCAGAACTTGCCTGGAGTGATTTATACTTTGTACAGCCAGTGGAATGACTGCAATCTTGCCAACAACTTATACAGCCCATGGAATGTCCTGAATCTTGCCACTACTCTATCTACTATGCTTTGTGGAATGGCTCAGATCTTGCCCAGCTTGTGGAGTGACCATGAGCGGAAGATGGATCGTCGCCGTGCAGATGGTGGAGCCTGGCCCCCATGACTAGCCCTCAGGAGTAAGGTGGCACCTCCCTGTAGGTTCACCCAACGCTCCACACTCACCTCCGCACCAGGCTCTACAAAACATATTTTTTTTACAGTACAGTACACAATACAACAAATCCATCAACATACAAATAAGCACTTTAGATTATTTACAGTATCTCTATCATCCAATCCCTTATTACTCCATCAGGAACATGATGAAAGGTGCCTCCACACTACTAGTAGGACTGACATAACTGGACAGTTTTGTTGGGCCCTCAAATCACCCTCCCCAGTTCCCTGAAAGGAGGATGGCAGATGGAAGGGGAAAGGCAACTTCAACCTGCAGTATATTGGGTTCATATTCACAACAGCCTGGGACACAACAAGAACAGATTAAAATACCTAAATAATAATAATAATAGTAATAACAATATCATCTAACTCTTACTATGTGCGAACCTAAAGGCAAACTGAGGTAGGGATTAATACCTGTGAAGAGATCGCTGAGGGGTACATTGGCAGAGTTGAGAAGCTCCCTGGAACCGGTGCGGACCTCGAGGATGAGTACTGCCCGACGTGACACCTCACTCTCCACCTGCCACTCACAGTCGAAGGTCGGGGATGGACACGCTGGCACCAAGCGGGAACGACCCACAGTTTTGGTGCTACGATTTCCACTGCCACCACCACCACTGATGCTGCTGCTGTTACTGCCCAAACCACCTCCACCCTTCTCATCACTGCAGGGGAGGAAGTTTGGCAGTTAAAGAAATGGTTTGTTATTTGAGATACAAAATTTCTATCTTGTTAACACCTCCAACACTGTACAGCAACTCCTTTTACCTTAACTTGGCTTAATTAATGTCTGCCCATCTTTAGAGCTGAACTGTAGCAATAACTTAACCCCAGAATATGATACTAGTCACAAAGAAGTTCAATGGAAAGGATGTACAGCCACAGCATTGTCTTTTCCTGGCACTAGGTGAAGCAAGTTACAAAAGTACAGTACATTAATTTGGGCCAAGTTATGATGAAAGAACTATGCAAACATCACTACTATTACTGCTCTTGCTAACCTCCACCTGTCTCACCACTGCCATGGAAGGTGGTAGTCAAGGGGACGGAGAAGTAGTCTGCTGCTCAAAGGGATGTGAGTTCATGTCTAGGCAGGGGCACCAATGGTTTGATGATTTCAGTTTTGCCAAAATACTCCTTACTTATCCTCCACAAGACCCACAAATGTCTCAAAATCATCCTGAGTTAGACAGTACTATGATGTTTTTATCATGGACAGTGCATATTAGTACCCAAGTGGTGAAAGGTGAAGGTGCATGGTATGTATAGGGACAGCTGGGCACTGATGCATACAAACTAGTAAGTCTTTGCTCAGGGATGAAACATAAAACTCACTCTCTCAATCGTCTATAAAATAAGAGTGTGCTGAGGGCACACAATCTCTCTCTCTCTCTCTCCCTCTCTCACACACACACACACACATCCCATCCTCTCTCCTCAATAAAATGAAAATACACTACAGCAAAAAATTATACATACTCTCTTCCTCCCCCCTCCCTCTCTCTCCTCACCTAATGCGGACCCTCAAGAAGAGCTGCAGACCAGAGCGAGGAATGTGGAGGCCCTGCACCCTGCCGGCCACACCGCGCACGTTGGTAAACACATCCGCTCGCTGCTGCCTGCTTGAGTTGGTGCTGTTGTTGTTGAGGCTATTCAGAACTTTCGAAGACGACGAAACTAAAAACAGAGATGAAAATGTACACCCACCGCCTCCATTCTACTGTGCAGTGGTAATGTGTAAGTGTCCAGTGAGATTTTTTTTTTTTTTTTTTTTTTTAGGATGCCATTCCAAAGCTAAATTTGTTTAAAAGATGCTATGTATCATGGTACCAATTTTTAACCAATAAAGAGCTACAATTACTGTGGGTAAAATTATAAGGATGAGATGGAGGGATGGAGTGGAGAAGCTTATGAGAGAAGGGGGTGTGAGCTGGGGGGAAGGCAGTGAAATGGCAGGATACAGGGAAACATGGAGGTGATTTGTTTGTTGCCACCCCTTAAAGGTTTAAGGCATCTGGCTATAGATAGATAGATTGACGGATAAAAATTATGAAGGAGACCGTTTTTGCTCATAAAGTCACCAGTAACTGTACCTCTGTGATGGTGAGAATATTACATTAAAAAAAAAAAAAAATCAAAATCAGGCAAATATTAACCTCCAGAACTTTATAAAAAAAATCTCATTGGACACTCTGCATATACTCAGACTTTTATGGTTACAGCACAATATAACACAATCATAATAAACAAGTACAGTATGAAAATAAAGTACTGTATTAAATCACAGTTCACTGGAGATATAACATGATTCTTACAATTCTGGAAAAAATTAATGATCAAATAAGCACCCATGCATTCCTCACTGACGGTTAATGAGTTAGTGAAGCAGGAGAGCATAATATTTTGTAACACTGTATTCTCATCAGGTAAGGAGGTATTTTTTTTATTACACCTTCATATTCTCTTGTACTTACATTTATATTGTTTTAATAGTGACATATAAACAAAATTACAGTTAGCAAAGACACCTGTAATCTGGTTTATGGATTTTTTTTTTTTTCCAGTCTCTGTTCATCTTCTGTATAAAAAAAGTATATTATTCCCTTTAATCCAATGACCTTTTCTCTATTTTTATTTCAATTTCTAGATTATTTTATTCAGCTTTATTGAGACTTTCAGGAGACAGATACAGCCTTGGAAAGTCCTTCGTTACCTAACCTTCCTAACTTGAATAAAATGATCTGGAGAAACAACGAATAAAGTAAGAAAAAAAAAAATACATAACTGAAGTGAAGGAACTAATATACTGTATGAAAACAAAAATGAAAACACAGCAAAATTAAGCTACTGTTTTCATCTGATGGAACTGGGTCACTCACAACTTAAATACAGTGCTATGTTATGGTCATATGAAATTAGATAAGTTTTAAGTTATAAGTCTCCCAACCTGATTCAACCTGGCAATCAAATGAGCTGAAAGAGGTCAGGAATTTGCATCAGATTACAGTACATATGCTATAGTAAAAAAATACATGAAAATAAAGATAAAATAAATAAATAAAATATAAAAAGTGCTGAAAATAAATGAAAGAAAAATAGATAAATATGAAAATGTGCAAAAAAATAAAATAAAACAAAAAGAGGTGCTAAAAAAATAAATAAATTAAAAAATGGTGCTAGGGAGCTTCCTTAACTGTTGAGAATACAGGTTTTTAAATCACCACAACAGTAAGCAAAGATTTCCTTTGACAAGACCCTTTTCATGCATAGCCAATAAAACAGATAGTATATATGGTATATGTGTACCTTCTCGGTAGCTCAAAGGCACAGACAATGGATCGCATTCTTGTTACTTAAGGAAGCTCCCTAACACCTTTTCCTTAGTGATTTATTATTGGATACAGCCAGAATAACACAGAAGTGGATAACAAGGTATAAAAGCAACATAAATAGCTTAAGAAGAGGTGTTTGGGAGCTTCCATGACCGACGAGAATACAAGCCAATAACTCTTCACGGGAGGGATTGAATTAATTCATGCAAACATAAAGGAACAGTCCAACAACAATTCAGTCTTTTGTCTTATGGTATCTGTCTCAAGCAGCTGCCTTTGATTATGTACAGTATATGACTTACGGCCAAACTTTTCTTAGCCTTGCTGATGAATAACAAACATGAATCAACTCACTGTGGTGAGGCTATCTGCTGATTGTTGTCTAGCATAAGCTCAAGCAAACTTTATTACAGTATTATTAATACAGTAATATATTTTTAATATACCATAGGGTTTTGTTAAGCATGGAACAATAACCTGATGTAAGCCAAAACACATAAAAAAAAGTAGTACTGTACAGTAATTTGCAGCTAAATGGGTAAACACCACAGTTTAATGAAATACAATTAAAGGCAACTCCTATGACTGAACACAGTAACACTTCCCACTGACGAGGTGCTTTACACAACAAGTCTTACGTCTGTTAGCCTCTGCTGTCATGAGGAGAAGGTTAGGCTGGGACTTAGCGTGGGAGAGGGACACATCAAGGAGCTCACTGGCGTCCCCCTCACCCCCACCCACACCCACCCTTGGCACCCCCACACTCAAGGATAACTCTAGGTGGGGGTCCAGTTCCTCCTGCGAGATCACCACCGGGCAAAGACTCGGCTCCTCACGTACGCTGGCCTCCGAGCGGAAGCGACGAAGTGGACGGGCAAATCCTCGACGCATCTGGTGGTGCAGGGGAGGTGTCCGTGGAAGGGTACGGAAGGCAGGGCAGCAGAGTGGAAGGAGATGAGGCTTGACGGCAGGGTGATGAAGGAGTAGGAGTGGGCTTGGTGGGATATGGTATGGTATAGAGTGATGAGGGATTAGGATTGGGTTTGGTGGGGTATGGTGTGGTGTGGTGTGCACTGGGTTACATTAGGTTAGGTTATACTAGGTGCTGTGAGGTTAACATAAGAATGGGAGGAAGTTCAGTGAAGGTGAGTGTGCTGCTGGAACTTTATGACTGGGAACTGTGAAGATAGGAACATGGTTTGGTTGGGTCAGGTTGGGTTGGGTTGGGTTGGGTTGGGTTGAGTTGGGTTGGGTTAGGTTAGGTTTGGATTGGTTTGGCTAGGTTATTATACATTGTGTCAGGTCAGCTGGGTTAACATAAGGACTGCAGCAAGTTAGTGAGCATGGGGGACTGTGAGGAGGCAGAACTAAAATATGCACCAATACAGTACTGGCGTTCAAAGTGTTATAATACAGAAGTTGAGGAGAAAGCATACCTATTGATGATATGATATCCTATGCAAAGGGCTGTGTGAGAGAAAGGCAGCAGTGTATAATGGATCAACATAAGGAGGTGACGGTGTTGTTGTAATTTTGGCAATTTTACAGTGCATGAAATCGTAATTTTAGGCATGTGTTTTAAAATGTCACAAATTTCTCCCAACAACTAATTCAGTAAACTGTGTGTGTGTGTGTGTGTGTGTGTGTGTGTGTGTGTGTGTGTGTGTGTGTGTGTGTGTGTGTGTGTGTGTGTGTGTGTGTGTGTGTGTGTGTGTGTGTGTGTGTGTGTGTGTGTGTGTTCCTTATTCCCTTCTAATATACACTTACTGAGTCTATAAGGGAAGTTAAATAAATCACTTGACTCCAACAACGAACAATCAAGAAATATCAACTGCGTCTCCTCCCTAACAAGGTTCAGAGTGTTTCTCTCCCCCTGTTCACCCAGTTGTAATATTGGGGACCTGGATGTAACAACAGCTAGTGCAAGTCGTGTTGTGGTGAAGATAATATGTGTGAGTAATGAGATGCAGTGCTGTACAGATATTAATTTGAAGGTAAAGCTCCTGTGAGATTAAGAGAATGGACCTCAGTGTTAGGGGACTGCTTGGAAAGGTGCAAGAGACGGTGTAACTCGGATAGCAGCCACCAGGTACAGAGATGTGCGAGAGAGAGAGAGAGAGAGAGAGAGAGAGAGAGAGAGAAACACTGACTGAAGGGGAAGTGCTCACCTCTGACTTGATGGTGGGACTAGAAATGAATGATAACTGACATATCCGAACATACACAACATCAAGACAAATATTTTACAAGCCCACAGAAGCTTAAAAATCCAATACATTACAAAAGCAAGAAGAGAGAGAGAGAGCAAGATAAAAGAGAGAAAAAAAATGCAAGACCACATCTGTAAATTTGAAAGATGCTGAGAAAGAGAAAGGATAAACATATGAGAAGGAAATACAAGTAAGAACTGCATTCAGAATATAGTCAAATTAAGCTGAAATATAACAATGATCCTTTAGAATGAAAATAACCACACCTGTTACAGTAACATGATAGACAGATGGATAGAGACAGACAGACAGAGAGACAGACAGACAGAGAGTGAACTACAGTACACCAGAGTAGGAGTCAGAGCTATAAGAAAATACAGCAAAAAGCATCTACAATACTGAAAAAGCTGTAAATTAAATAGTGATCAGAAGTGAGGAATCAGAATACAAAAATGTGAAAGCAATGAAGGAGGAGGAGGAGGAGGAAGAGGAGGACACTAAGATTCAAGGGAAGCCGACTGGGAGAGAGGAGAGGAGGAAAAGCAGAGGAAAATGGAGGAAAGAGGAAGTGTGAGAGAGAGAAAAAAATATGCATAAGAAACAGCACACATTGACAGTTTAGCCTGAAAAATATTACTCAGTTAAAGTTAAAAAACATCACTAAAAAGTCTTTGAAATCTAGTATGACTTCATCAAATAAGTCTACAGTAAAACACGCCTGGAAAAATAGTATAAAGTCTTCTGTGTGAGTCCAGTCTGATGCTAGTATGAAGAAGTGCTATGGAAAGAATGTTGTGCCATAGCACTATCTTCTATTTGGCATGGAACAATGGGAAATAAGCTACAAAAGGGTGAAAATCTAGACAAGGTTGAAATAAGCTGCAAAAGAATGAAAATCTGAGCCAAGTTAGAATGAAACGGGTATAGTAATCCCTTCCATATACGTGTAATGTCTTTATTATTTCATTCTTATTTTCCAAACAATTTTATTAATCCCTTAACCGCGGGGCGTCACTTAAATGACACTTGGGAGCAAGGGATCATACCGCAGGGTGTCACTTTTGTGATTCTGTGTTATTTTGAATTTGCCCGGGCTTTCAAGTGGTGGCTTGTATCATCTATCAGTACTGCCAGTGTCCAACACTAGTCAGCACTCCTAATCTCGTCTGTACTCCCATCCATTGTTGACAATTTAGCCATTTCTCCCCGTTCTTGACTCCCCTCCCTACCTCCCCTCCATTACCTTCTCCTCTTGCCTGCCCAGCCGTGCTGCGCTAAGTAAATCTTCCCTGGAATTTTCCACTGAATTCATCCATTGAAATAAGCCCTATGCCCTATTCTTATACAAAATAATACATACAAAAAAGAAATAAGGTAAGTGATAGTGCCATACACCTGGAATTGGCTAATTATCACTTGACAACGCCTCACGTGACCTCGTTCGCTAATTTTCCCTGTTTATTTCCCCTTGAAATATGCCGTAAAATCTATTCTCATAATAAAAATATATATATATATGAATGGATGGGAGAAGCCTAAGTGATATTTACATTCACCTGGAACTACCTAATTTATTATGTATTGTCTAGATTTCCTGCCAATCATTTCATAGTGTATATATAAGCAGCTGTCACCACGCTGACATTGGCAGCCTTTCACTGCCCCTAGGCCATCACAGCATTCAGTTTACTGTCGTCTTTCAAGCTGAAACCCCGTCGGATTCGCGCCTGTCCAATTCCACCGCTTTTTAGCCCCATGCAAAGGGCCCTGTGACCTTTACCCCTACTAAACCTTGTGTGGAAAGGGGTAAAGGACTAAGTGACTGCTGTGGAACGTGAACTGGCTAATTTATCAATGAAAATGATGGACAGTGACTACGATCTTTCTGGTGACTAAAACAGTGCAAGTGGAAATGTAAATAATGTGTAAACAGCAAGTGAAAGCAATGAATGTAAATATAAGTGAACAGTGGAAAATAGTTTTATAAGTTACTGCAAGTGACAGTGCATAACACAGTGTAAATAAAATAAAATGTAATTAATGTAAATAAAATAGAGAATGTAAATAGAAATGTAAATGAATAGTAATATAAGAATACGAGTATATATACTAGAAGCAATGAAAGTGAAAGTTTCACTCTAGCATGCATGAATACTATGAGTTATGAAAGTGAAAGTGAAAGTGACAGATTCGCTCTCAACGCTAGTATACAGGACGAGAAAGTGAATGCTACGTATTTTACTGAAAGAGAAACTGAATGCCTACAGTGACAATAAACTACTATTACTGAAGGAAACTTATGGATAAAGACTGTAGATATATATGTGTTATATAGTAATAGAAATATAAAGTGTGAGTGTTTTTATGAATAATAAATGACAGAACACCAGCGGCGAATGGGCACAAGTGGAAAGCTGCTACGTGCTCGTAATTTTCACTGCTTTCACGATGTTTTTTTTTTTTTTTTGAGTATGGACTCCAAACTATTTGAAAATCAAAGAATAGTGTTTCTAGTGATATTATCAGGCTGTGGTAATCATATTACGGGGTGTTGGGAAGTGTAAAGTGGAGACTTCGTTACCCAACTTCAGAACTCTCCACAAGTCCTATGGTACTCGATGAAGGCTCAACAAACATCCCAGGAGAAAGCTGAAGGTATGTGCCATATGCATATGTAATTATAATATTCTAGGACTAATAACTGATTTTTGGCAAATATTTTTACAAAGTCCATCGGAGCGCGAATATCGCCGCGGGACACGCAAGGAGCGCCAAAACAACCCCACGGTTTAGGGGTTAATGTCAAAAGTGACCACATGAACTGGAAGGGTTAGATACAGCCTTCATTAATCCCTTCATTACTATTCTTGTTTCACTCTAACGTGGCTCAGATTTTCGTCCTTTTGCAGTTCACTTCACGTAATTTAGTTATGGAAAAGGGTAATACAGTAATCCCGCATTTTTTGCGGATTTTTTGTCTACGGTTTTGCCCTCTCGCGGATTTTCTTAGCATTAATAAGTTCAACAAAAATATCCTTGAATATACAGAAAAAAAAAAAAAAAATTGAAATTTCCGCAGCTTCCAATTGTAGCGCGGTAAACTCACGCCACCCTCTGTCCCTTTCCCGTGGCCCCTCTGCCAGTGTTACCATATCTAGCATAATTTTATTCTTTTAGCATAATTTTGATCAAATTTTCGAGTCTGGAATATTTTTTAGCATAATAGAAGTTTTAGAAGCATTCTAGCATAATTTAGAATGGAATGGAATATTTTTAGAATAATTTTATAAAAGCTACAAATCAGAGAGAGAGAGAGAGAGAGAGAGAGAGACGAATAAGGTAAGAAGATGTTTGAATAGTTGGTTACTTTCAGTTTGGCCTTGGTTGGGTTGGATTAGGTTAGGTTAGGTTAGGTTGGAATAGGTTAGGTTAGGTTAGGTTTTAGGTTAGGTTCGGTTTGGTTCGGTTAGGTTAGGATAAGTTTGAGCTTTGTACTTTACCCACGAAACCTAGGTTTTTCCGATGGATTTTGGTATGATTCATTCGATTTTCAGCTTCATTTCAGTCGGAAATGACCATTTTCTGTGTTTCCCCCCCTCCCTATAACCCCCGATTCCCCAAAGATCCCTCATTATTTCAGGGGGATGGGGGGGGTCATATCTCAAAATCTGGTTATTTCCGATGGAAATGATGCTCAAAATCGAACGAATCACATCAAAATCCATCAGAAAAACGTAAGTTTCGTGGGAAAAAGCAGCATGGGTAGATACCGATATTTATCCTCTTACTGTATGTAGGTTCATTTTAATATTTTCATAGTAAACAATATAATTAATATGTTGCACGAATATGTATAGAATTTTATCATTTAGCTTCAAGTTAGCATAATTCATTTTTTACTTGGAACAAATATGCTCAATCTAGCATAATTTTTTCATTGCCCTAGCATAATTTCGTTTGGATATGGCAACACTGCTCTCTGCCTCGCATTCTTCAGTCCACGCCTGACTGCCGTAAGTGGATGTTGTGGTTGTAACCACACTATGATATGAGCCTCTTGCCTCCCACTTGCTTTCCACATGGCCCCAGGACGTAAGCCAGCCTCACCAAAGGCTAATAATACAATTAGTAAGAACTCCAAAGTGACAAAACGATCAAGTTATGACCTTAGCAGAGAAAATTGTGTTACTAGACAAGCTAAGAAACGACCGTGCGAGTGTTTGCTATCACCAGTTAATGCATCTTTTTATTTTATACTGGTTTGTTAATAAATGTGTAGATAATTGTGTATTACAGTACGGTGTTTACGTTTTTCCTTCATAATGGAGTATGTGCTTTCAATCTTGTAAGAAGGTATTTCGGGATGAGTATGGAGGTTTCGGGACAATTCGCAGTCACAACAAACACAAAACAATTCGCCTTCATTAATGAAGATAGCTATGGGTGACGCTAGAATATAATTCAAAGGCGACTACAGCGAGGAAGAAACAAGTTAATTATTGACTAAAGGTGCAACTAATAAATAATATCCAGAACCTACGCTACTGAACGTAGACTTTGCTGGATCCCCCTGAAATATAGTTATTAAAGTATTGATTAATTAATAATAAGTATATTGATGAAAGTATTGATTAGTATATTTATAGAATGGCGGGGAATCGTCCAGGGTGCGAATTGTTCTGAAGGGGAATCGTCCATGTTTTGACGGGGAATTGTCTGACGGCGAATTGTCTCGCAATCAGTATGGACATGGACTGTGTGATGGGCAGCATCGTGGACACAAGTGCAAGTTTTCAATTGTTAATAGAGTATTCGCGGAATTGACTTTTCGCGGGGGTTACAAGAACGTAACTACCGCGAAATATGCGGGATTACTGTACTGTACCATGGCTCTCTGTTCTTTCCATAGCACTTCTTTATGACTAGTAGCATATTCTAGGGTTATTCTATTTTTGCAGCTCAGTATTCAAGATGAAGAGGTGGCAATTTCAGGCCAGGTTGGAGTAAAAGGAGTATAGGTTGCTCTTTAAACCTGAAAAAAAAAAAAAAAAAAAAAAAAAAAACCAGGAACCAGAATAAAATTAAAGAGAGAGAGGAAAAAAATGTCCCAAGGCTGTGGGAGTTGAAGCCTAAGATGATCATTTAAAAAATCAATTTGCTACCGGCAAAATGAGACTTTAAACAGCCTTCAGTACTGCATGACTTAAACCTGTCCATGCACTGAACTAGCAAAACAAGATTAAATTTTCATGCATGCACCAGGTCAGTCAGTGTTCATCATGCACTCAGTTTATACAACATTAATTAACTCTTTCAAGCAGAGCACATTTTAAAACTTCGTTCTTGCCATCTCCAGTCAATTTCATTCAATTTATGAAAGGCCACTAAAGGTGACGAGAGTATAGTGTGTTTATTCTAACCTGATGAAGATCCATAACCCCTTTCAGCTCAGTTCATGGCCAAGTGTAGTCTGGCTGGATGCTAATTTCACTAGTAACCAAGGAGACTCATTCGTACCTAATAATTATGACTCGTTGAATTTTATGCAATGAATAAAAACTGTATGAGTGGCCCAGATTTGTCAGGAAAAAAAAGTAGTAGGTGTAGTAGTAGTAGTAATAGTAGTAGGTGTAGTAGTAGTAGTAGTAGTACTAGTAGTTGTACTACCAGTGGAAGTAGCAGTTTTTTTTAATGGTTACAACCCCTCAGTCATGAACCAGAAGCACATCCTAACATAGATTCACTCGTGCAGCATTTACTCTGCATGGCACAGACCAAAAGTGAAGGCTGGGCATAAAACTGACTGGAAATAGCAAGATTAAAAAATTCGATAAAACAGGGAAGAGACTACATCCTTCAATATCATGAAATACTTTAAATTTCATTCTCAATATTACCAGACTATTTTATTCAGCTTTTATTTAATGCAAGGAAGGAACCAAAGGCCAGAAGCCCACATGACTTTCCTTCAAGAAAAAAAGAAAAACAAAATAACAGAGAATTTATGAGAGATTGTTTGAACTCAGTGGGGTCGATATATCCTTCATTAACCCATCACACACACATACACACACACAAATCCTTTAGGGTGAATAAAATTGCCTGGAAAAAAAAAAAAAAAAAAAAAAAAAAAAATTATGTCCTTGGAATGATGGGGGCATGTACTGTACTTGATAAACATTTAGCAGAAGCCAGTCCTGGAATTCAAGTTGTCTGAAGTATTCTCTGTTTATGTCACATCATTTGCCGACACATTTCATCTCTGCTACTTCCATTGCAGATTAACTACTTCCTCTCCCTTTGAGGTCATTAATCTTTCCCTGGGGGGGTCATTAATCCCTGAAGCGAGGGTCGTCGCGTTTGCGACGCTCGCCAAAAATGACATAACGGCGGATCGTCGCGTTTGCGATTCGAGTTAATTTTGAATAAACGCGGGCAAGGATGTTCCAGCTGGTATTGTCTATCAGTACCACCACCCTTTAGCTACAATTAGCATACTTTACCTTTGTACTACTGACCTCCGTTGTTGCCAAGTATCACGTTTTTCCCCCCTCCCCCCCCACCACGGCCCGGCAAGCCTGGATGTGATATATGGCAGCGCTCTGACTGCTCAGAACTGTAAATCTGCGCTCTCCTCTCACAAGCAGTTTATGCTAATAGGAAACGCTTGTTTCCCCAGTTGTCACATTAGCTTTTTTTCCCGCAGTTTGCCCCTGTTTAGTGTCAGTTTACCGCAGGCTTTCAAAGTGACATTAAGGCGAGTTCTAGCTCTTCTGAGTCAGGTGAGCGGCCGACAGGAACGAGAATAAAGTGACAGGCAGAATAAAAGCGCGCCGCAGTGATCCTTTGGGAAGTAATATGATTGAAAATAATGTAGTATACGTGTTTTTAGCTGTGAAAATAGAAATGTTTGTTGAGTGACGGGAAGACCGCCGCCGTGCTGCAATCGGCCGTAGGCTTCGTTGATTTTAGCCTTATTTTCAGTGCTTATTGTACAAATACGGATTCCAAACTACCTGTACGTTGTAGTATAAAGTTTACTGCGACAGAATGAGGCTGTGGTAGAGGGGAAACTGGGTTGCGGGAGGTGTGAAAGTGAAGATTTTGTTACCCAACTTTGCAAATCTCCACAAGTTCTTGGGTAGTCCATGAAGGCTCAATACCTGTCTCTGGAGAAAGCTGAATGTAAGTACTATCTGCCATACCAAGTATAATGTTCTACGGTTAATCTCTGATTTTTGGCTAATATTTTCCTACAGGTACTCAGACCGCGATCCAACCCCGCCACCCGGGGGGGGTCGGCTGTCCATGGTCGCACTTTAGGGGTTAATAGCCCTAGTGGTCATTTGTGACGGGTGTAGCAAATCTGTCTATCTGCAGCCAGACGCCATAATCTCGTAAGGGGTGGCCATCTGTCTTTGAGTTACCGTAGTTGTTTCACGGGAAGGGACACTAACTCTCCACCAACCCACTTGTTGACACGTAGGGAACATGTATGGGTTGGTTATATGGTTACTACCCAGTGCTTCTCACTCAATGTAAAGCCACCTGAAAAGGAAAGAAGGGTAATAAAAAGTGACAGGAAAGATGGGAGAAATAGGAAGAGAGGAGGGCAGGCACAGAAAAAAAAATAATAAAGGTGAAAGAAGAATTAGGCAGCATACATCAAGTAAGTGGATGATGGAAACAGGAAGAAAGGAAGGCAGACACAGAAAAAGAATGATAAAGATGAAGGAAGAAGTAGGCAGCACAACATCAACTGAGTGGATGATGGTCGCAAGAAAACACTTCAAATTACTTGACTTCCAGTTGTGTCTTCTGCTAAATATTATCCCTGTACTCTTCTTCATTGATTTGTACCAAACTCATTTTACATGTATCTTAACTCTTTGGCATCACAGCATCATGTATTAAATACATTCCATTTGTACATACTGATTCATGCCTTATATCTTTTGCAATGCTATTTTTCAGGAAGAACTCTAATGCTTAATAATGGAACTTGCACCATGCACTTACCTCATCTGTAAAATAAATAATTAAATAAATAAATAAATACGTAAACAGAAAGAAAGACAGATTAATAAATAAAGAGATAAATAAATGCACACTCCAATGCACTAACCTACCCATTTCTTGTTAAATGCCGAGTCAATATCAGTTGCACATAATTTACATTTATGACATTAAGGGTTAAGCCAAACATACTGGCCTGTATTCTATGTGGCAATGCAGTGCTTAACACCTTTTCCTCAGCAACCTATTACATCTCAGTATCATCTTGTATGTAACTGATGCAGACTACACGTTTTTACTGATGTAAAAAACATACATACAAATGTTAAGCTGTAGTCACACCAACAACAATGAAATGGTGGATAAGGGAGTAATGTTGCTTGCCCCCAAAAGACTTGCTGACTGCAGGTAAACAATTGTCTTTGTGGGGTTGTACCAGGGAATAATGAAATTTTATAAACGGAAGTAAGAAGTGCTGTACCTGGTCAAGATGAAGAAACTGAAAATATAATATGTTATATGCAAGGGAGCACAGTCAAGAAATAAATAATTGTATCAGGTGGAGCAGTAAGTCCAGAAATGCACAGAATCACAAAAAATAAATAAATAAATAAAATAAAGTAAATCGATGCATTTTTTGTTTGTATGTGATGAACAATTTGAGACTTTTCTCCTATAGAAGACAAATAGTTTTTGGCAGTGCAAAAACCTATTATATTTTCCCATCACTGCCTCTCCTTCAACGACATATTTCCATCAGAAAGTCTTACCTTAGAGAAATAGCTCGATTGCACCATAAGTGTGTAATTCGCAACCAAAATTTTATCTGCAAGGCAAAGGAAGTTTCAGTATGATGAATGTTTCTTTATAAAATTGTCATGAATCTTGGATGAGTATGTCTGCACAACAGTGAGTAACAAGAATATGAGAGGGATATGACACACAATGCTACCACACATCACAGGAGAATCAGGTCAGCTTGCTCTGATGGTACGAAGTAAGATTTTCCACTGAAGTACGCATCCTGGAGTCTAAGGTTACTTGATATAAATGAACTTATACGCAGTTATTTATTGGGTGTTTAGTTTCTGCTCTGTTACTCTGATTTAGTAATTATCAGTAATATTATTTTCCTACCAACATGGATTAGACAGAAAGTATTCCTGTAGATATATAAAACTCAAAATGAAGCACACAATATTACTAATTAACATAGGAAGCCGCATGCACAAAATTCAAGAATTCAGATGTTAAAATAATGGAGAATATCAAACACTAGTAAAATACTACACAGTAAAGAGGCAATATGCAACAGATGCAACAGCTACCATTCATTTATAACTACACCTACTGGTCTACTGAAGTGATGCAAATTTACTTTTATACTGTACATGTACTTAACCCTTACACTTTGGCAGGTTTCACAGTAGCAAGGAAAATTATATAATGTTGGCCAGAATAAAAGAGATCAGATGTCAATTGAAGTTTAAAGGTTAACTGAGGTAGTTTCTCTTCCCTTACCTCTCAGAAGGTGTCCTGATGGTGAGGAAAAATGTCTGGCTATACCAACAATGAGACAAGTCACCAAAGTTTAAAGGTCAGATACATTAAATCTCAACTGCAATTACATCTATTAGTACAACATTATGCCAAGGTATGTTGATGTTGCTGTAGTGGCCTCAGGAAAGCCTAGATGTGAATATGGTGGACTGCAGACTGAAGCTGTCATTCTGCAGTCCATCATCACTCTCTTGGGAGACAGGGATCAAACTGAGGGATATATGGTATATATAACTGGACAGCAGATATCCTCTGTTATACTATATCAGTGCCACTGTATGAAGGCATCCCTCTCCAACACCATGCCAAGGCATAAAGTACTACAATTTAATAATGAATAGCTGCTGTGACATGCCATGGTAAGGGTAAGGAAACCAATGAAGCACAATGCATTTATTAATTCAACAGAACATGCCAAGAATAAAGAATAAATTAAAAAATTCTACGGAAAGATGCAGCTAAGAGTGTCATGCATATTAATAAAGTCTACGGCAGCGCTACCGTTGCTTCCACGGCCAACAACCTACCTTCTCCCTCACAGCTCTTAAACCACCATCAGACTTCTTGGTCTTATGCTCCGGGCTGCTGCCACTCCCACCATAGTCATCCTCTGTGTGGTGCGTCAGGCTGATTTTGGGGATGCCCTTGGAACTTGACGACCCTGAGGAATGTGTCTGGCTGCTTTTTGACCCTGGGGAGTGTGTCTGTGTCCTGGTAGGGCTGCCAGTAGTGGATGACGTCTCGCTGGATGTGTCTGCGCGGGAGCGAGACCGGGCCATGGACAAGGCACTGGCAATCATCCTTGCTCCAGCAGTCTTGGCCTTACCGGGTGAACGCACTGGGGTGGCGGAACCACTGAAGGTGCCGCTGTGGGTGTCGGAGGGCAGCTCTCGCTTACAGTCTATCACTGCTGACTCACTGGCACGCCGACCATTGCTGAGACCCGGCGCATCACTCACAGCATATGACACACTGTGCATAGCTGCTCGAGGAACAACTTCATCCTCCTATTAAAAAAAAAAAAAGTAATTAAATAAATAAATAAGCTACTGGTGTCTCTTTTCTTCTGTGTATCATTACTGGTATACAAATTAATACCGAAACAACTTTAAATAAGAAGTGCCAGCAGTTTTCCCTGTACATTAACATCCGTGAGGCAGAAAAAAGATTGGTGTGGATCTTACATGTACAGAAGGTGGAGGGGAAGATGTTGCAACTTCCACATCATCAGGCACCTCATCCTCAGCGCCTGATTCTCCATCGATCCTTCCTCCTCCATCTGGTGTCAACCTTCCCTCATTTCTTGATGCGTGTGATGCCTTTATCTGGTGCTGTAGGGTTAGAGAAAACATCATCTTCATCATCATCACAACCACCACCACCACCACCATCATCATCATCATCAACATCACCATCATCATAATCATCATCACCAACATTACCATCATCATCACCATCATCACAACCACCATTACCAACATCACTGTCATAATTACAATCCCCATCATCATCACAACCCCCATCATCATCATCATTATCATCACAACAACCACCACCACTATCATCACCACCATCCTCATCCTTTCCCCCCACTTTACTACAGGGTGAGGCCTACACTTACCTCATAATCATCCGATATAACCTTGAGTCTGAGCTCCAGTTGGCCTGACTTTGTGCCATCCAGGTCCTTCCACACAGACACATCACTAAGGGACATCTGACGCACCTCCACCTCCCCCAGTGACACCGAACCAAGGAAGTCTTTACCAAAGGCATCGTGGTCCCACAAAGTCTGTTGGGGAAAGAGTTCTTCTTTTAGGTTACAATTGTTTTTTTAATGCTGGGTGGTAACCATATAACCAACCCATACATATTTCCTACGTGTCAACGAGTGGGTTGGCTGAGGGTTACTGCCTCTCCCTGTAAAACAATTAACTCAAAGACACACGGCCACCCCATTCGGGATTATGGCGTCTGGCTATAGAAAGACAGATGAACAGAGGAAAGAAAACTAATTAAACTAGAAAGCACTCAAACAGCGCATACCTCCGGCAATGCCATTAAAAAGGATCTGAATCTGGATCAGTGGATATACAGTGTGGAATACATAGGAGCTGCCTCCACCACAAAATTTAACCAATTGTTCCTCGACCCATGGCCCACTCTTCCACAAAATTTTATTCAAATTCACTGAAAACTTTTGGAGATACTGTGCGGGATACATAGGACCAGGATCCAGATTCACCCCAAAATTTAATCAATTCTTTCTTGGCCCAAGGTACACCCTTCCACAAAATTTAACTGAAATTCATTCAATACTTTTGGAGAGATTGTGTGGACAAACAAACCAACAAACATGGGTGAATACATAACCTCCTCCAACTTTGTTGGCAGAGGTAATAAAAAATTATCCATAAACCAGATTACAGGTGTCCTCCACTCATAAAAATTCTGTAACAGTTGGACTTGAACAGCTGTACACTGACCATAAACATGTACTTGGTTAAGATATCCAAGGATGATGAGATACAGTCTATCTATCTATCTATCTATCTATAGCCAGATGCCTAAATCCTGTATGGGGTGGCCACAAACAAATCATCTCCATGTTGCCCTGTCCCCAGCCATTTTGCTGCCCTCCCCCAACTTACAACCTCCTCTCTCACATACCTCTCTATAGGCAAATGAAATTAAACTCTAATACTCCTACCATTAAAAAAATAATTATATTGCCAATTTTTTTTCCCCACTGAGATGACACTTAGTGAGCATAATCCAAAATAAGTAACCGGACAGAAATAGAAATCTACTCCTTAGCTTAAACTGAGATATAATAGACTTGTTTTTACCATCATCACTGGGGGACAATTACCTATTACAGTATATTTCAGGACTCACCATTTTGCCATTAAAAAAAAAAAAGGGGGGGGGGAGCAGGGCATTCTTTAAATATTGTTTATAAAAGCATGTGAAAACTTTAAAAAAGACAATAAATAAAAAAAAAGAAAGAAGTATGGTACTACTACTACTACTACTAACAATAATCATCAACATCTGGACCTCCCTTCCCACTCTAGGGCAGGGTGAGGAGCAGCAACATCTCGACAGCCTAAGTTTGCCCAATCCAATGGGCCATGCTTCCATTCACTCATCATTCAAGCCCCCGGAATCCTGGCTCTATCTGATATGCCAAAAACATTCACAACCTTCTGTAGCTTCACACAAACATATCCAATAGTCAATAATAATAATAATAATAATAAAAATAATAATAAAAGTAAAAATGAAGGATGGTACTCACAATGGACAAAACATCCGGATGTCTAGGCAGGTGCGTCATGAGTGATTCCTCCCACTCTGGATTCAGTGTCTTTTTCTTCACTCTGGTCCTGTACTTCACCTCACCATTGACCTTCACAACACAGTACGGGTCACTGTAGCCATTCAGGTCCTTGGCTACCAGGCTACGAGCCCTACACACACAAGTAGAGAGAACAGCGTCTGACGTATATGTTATTATCTATCTATCTATCCATCTACAGCCCTAAACACACAAGTAGATTTAACAGTGTATTACTTATATGATATTATCTTTCTATCTATCAAGAGCCAGATGCCTTAATCCCATAAGGCGTGGCCACAAACAAATCGCCTCCATGTCACCCTGTCCCCCACCATTTCACTGCCCACCCTCAATTTACACCCCCTCTCTCTCTCTCATATACCTCTCTACTCCATCCCTCCATCTCATCCTCAGTCTCCCCCTCCCTCGGCTACAAACAAATCACCTCCATGTCACCCTGTCCCCCGCCATTTCACTGCCCTCCCTCAATTTACACCCCCTCTCTCTCTCATATACCTCTCTACTCCATCCCTCCATCTCATCCTCAGTCTCCCCCTCCCTCATTATCAAAACTACTTTATTATACAGTACAGACAAAGGCTCACAGAATTTCAAACAACCATGACTTAGTATCTGAGTTGTGCAAATGATTCTTCTCAGGCCAAGTGTAGTCAGACTGGAAGGTAAATTTGACTAGTAACCAAGAAGACTCATTCCTACCCCTCTGCCAAGGTTCACTAGGTTTCACACAACCATGAATTAGTTTCAAGTGGTGCGAGTGACCCTCCTTCATCAGATAAAAACATACAGGCCGAATCAGCTAATGACAAGTGTTGCTGACCTGATGATAGTAAGCTCCATGAGTCCAAGCCCTGACGCCAGGATGTCCCCAATGTCCTGTGTGCCACTCTCACCATCGCGTGTGGTTCCCAACAACCGACTCTGTAAACCATACGTGTACAGTCAGACAAAATATATAGGCCCTCATTCCACACATACCATTCTGAAACTTTTTTTTTTTTTCTTAACATAAGGGACTGAGTAGGATGGCTACCAGAGATCAAGCAGCATGGACAGCAGCAATTAGGTGACCAAGGCTGACGCATGCAAGTATGTCGGAGACTTTATAAACGAAATGATAAATGAAATGAATGCAAGGAAGAGGAACCAAAGAACAGTAGCCTGCAAGATTGTTCCTTCCAAAAAAATAAAAATAAATAAATAACAGGGAGCCAAATTCATGGGCAAAGCATTGTATATCCCATGAAAATTATTGCAGATTTGGATGACTATTCATATAATAGCAACATATGTGGTGTTACAGGGCAGAGCCAATGGGCATCATGCATCATCATCGTCGTCATCTCTGGTGTCACTGTTTCAAGTGGAATGCGCACAGATAATTTTTGGATCAAGTGTACCAAGTAAGGACAGCTAAAAGTGCACTTATAACTGAATCTAGTGGTATTACTCACTGCCTGGCTGTACCACGACGTGTTGCTACGTTTCCTGCTGGCTGCACTCTCATCATCATCAGCCATGGAGAGGGAGGGGCGGCGCTGGGACCCGGAACTTGGGACCGGGGAGGATGATTGAACCCCGGACCCCACTGTGACTGAGCCAGAGCCCTTCTCTTGGGCCCCGCTACCTTCACCCGAGGATATGTTACACCCCGCTACTGAACTCACAGCACGGAACACAATCGACACTGTCACAAATCTGAAAGGTTGAATAAGGGAGAAGACAGTTAGATTTCATTTAAAGTTGCTTTATTGCTATGCTACTGATGACATAAAAAGACTGGAACCTATCTGTACGTTTAGGCAAGAAGTATATTTACCAGTAGCACTCGTCTGAAGTTGTTTCATATTAACTTCTTTATGGCCTAACACTTCCAGATCCCACATTCGCTGCCCCAAACACATTCCGTTCTTTATGGCCTAACACTTCCAGATCCCACATTCACTGCCCCAAACACATTCCGTTCTTTATGGCCTAACACTTCCAGATCCCACGCACCAAACTCATTCTTCCGACCCCCACCTCTATTGCCCAAGGATGTACTACGCCCTACCCTGGAAGCCACATGACAGAACATTATCAACTTTGTCACTAGGTTGCATTGTTGTTGTTGTTGTTGTTACTTAAAGCTGGTTAAACCTGGCCCAGCACACCTGTTGACTGCAGGTATGCAACCACCCTAAAGTTGGATAAAGGAGACTACTGTAGATGGAAAATTAAGTGTTGACACAGTTGGCTTTACAGGTTATATGAACCCTTACATATACAGTACAATGATGAACTGATGAGGATTGAAAACTGGCAAGATTAACAGTGTACACAAAAGTTACCAAAGGAAAGAATGATAATAAACATACTAGTTATCATTTACCAAAACTAACTAAATTACTAAGTTACTAAAAATGAATTAAAGTATTGTACTGACCCTGGGGATGTGAGGGAAGTGGGGTCAGCACCGGGTGTGGGTAGGCTGCGTGAGAGAGGCAACTGTCGACGCACCAATGGCAACTCAACCTGTCAATACATAATACCATACAACTCAAGAACAATCCACTATAAAGCAGTCTCTCACAACACATACAACCCATCAACTTAACTTCCCTTATTTGTATCTTATATATTCGTACTCACAGAGATTACCCTTCCACGAGACTACAGTGTGACCATTACACTGCTCTGCTTCAGTATGAACATTTATACAGCAACTCACTACCCATCCACTATGCCACTATGTAACCCTTTCCATTCCAACACTACATCAAGTAAGTGGATTGTGAGTGTCCCACTTACCACAACTAACAGTAGATTCATATCATATTGTCACTGTATTGTATCACTTATAAAGGTTCCACTATGCTTGCATGTGTCAGCTTTGTTCACCTAACGATGGCTCTCCACACTGCTCAATCTCTGGCAGCCTCCCTATTCAGTCCTTTGAGGAAATACTATGTTGGCCTTGGTCGCCTAATGGCAGCTCTTCACACAGCTTGATCTCTGGCAGCCTCCCTATTCAGTCCCTTGAGGAAATACTATGTTGGCCTTGGTCACCTAATGGCAGCTCTTCACACAGCTTGATCTCTGGCAGCCTCCCTATTCAGTCCCTTGAGGAAATCCTAAATATACAGCATGATACACACTTACCGTAGCCAGCGAGATGGTAGCTAAGCCAAGGAGTTCAGTGTCTTGTGTGGCTCGAGGTAGTGAACATACAGCGATGGCCACAGTCACTCCACACACTTCCCTCACCAACACCTCCACACCATATTCCCAACGCGGCGACCCACACTCGTATATATAGTGTGTTGTCTTTACCTGTAACATATCATCATCATCATATATCACCTCCACAGCACACTCCCAACACAGCAGCCCACACACGTATATATAGTGTGTTGTCTCCTGTATTATTTCTTCATCAAAATCATCATCATCACCATTACATATCACTGCACACTGAAAATATGGCAAAAGAAAGTAACTTTTGTATGAAAGTAAATATACGTTCATAACTTCACACACATTCATGTACACTAGAATAGCACAGTACTAACCTTTCTGCGATTAATGAAGATAAGGCAGTATGGGCTTGGTGTGTATTCAGATGATGTGGTGATGTTGTCTGCCCCATGCACCACAATGTAAAGCACTCCAGCACCTGTGGACACATCACAAAGGGGATACAAGTTGGGCCAAAATTGTTGTCCTGTCATATCTTATTGTTTGTATCAATCATAAAGGCTCCAAAATGCTTGTGTGCATCAGCCTTGGTCACCTAATGATGGCTCTCTATGTTAGTCAATCTCTGGCAGCCTCCCTATTCAGTCCCTTATCCCTAAGGTCACATTCTATGACCCATCCTAAGCTTTTTTTTTGGTCTGCTTCTCACAACTCTACCCCCGATGTTCACACTTCTCATCTTCCACACTCAACTGTCATCCTTCATCCTCTCCACATGTCCAAACCATCTCAGTCTACCCTTCCTCATCATAACACCAATCAGCATCGTAAGTAAAAATTCACTGACAATTCCCTGCCAGCAGTGTGCCCTGCTTTACATATTTTTCTTTCCTCCTCATACACTGGAGAGTATCCTTTCTAGACCAACTGTTTTGTGGTATGCTTCATATTGCCATAACATACAAATATTTCATGTAACACCTTCCTTATTTCTTAGTCTTTACCAAACACCAGAGTTTCCTTCCCTCTCATTCTCCTGCTAACACATACAGCATTCAGTCTCTTATCCCCGGGGATGCATTCTATGACCTTGTCCCATGTCTTTCTTGGTCTGCTTCTCGCACCTCAAACCATGACACTCACACTTCTCACTTTCTGCACCCAGCTGTCATCCTCCATTATCTCCACATGCCCAAACCATCTCAATCTACCCCTCCTCATCACAACACCAATTTATTAACCCACCTTCTTGATTTTCTGTGAGTGGGGCTGGGAGGGGTAGGTCCAGGCTTACGGGGGCGAGTGGGGTGTATTGCAGTCGCAGGTGTAGGGGCGGAACACTGCCTCCTATCACCTTGCCTCCCTTCTTCTGCAACACTGTCTCTGCCCTGGGTGGGTGGGAGGTGGCAGGGATGCAGAGGTCAGGGTAAAGGTCAGTGCCACACCAAGCATATCAGGAGCAGTGAGGAATATTAATCAGGAGCAGTGAGGAGTATTAACCAAGAGCAATGAGGAATATTAATCTAGCTTCGTAAGTTACTGCTACTGCTGCATTAAACACTCTCACTGATCAAGGATGCTCCATACCATCTCTTCCTTCTCAGTTTATTTGTGTATCACGAAATTTGTACATTATGTCTACGCAGCCTCAATTAATATAAAAGAAACATGAATAAACTATAACAATAATCGTATTGTATCGTTTAGAAAGGCACCAAATTGCTTGCATGCATCGGCCTTGGTCACCTAATGCCGGCTTTCCATGCTGCTCAATCTCTGGCTGCTTCCCTACTCAGTCCCTTATCTTTGACATCATATGCAATATAAATCACTAAGGAAGAGGTGCTACAAAGCCCCTAAATTGATGAGAGTATTATCTAAAAACCTCATAACAGTCTAACGATTTTAAATGCTCAGTACAACACAATCAAAACTTCAACCCCTTCATTTCATTTTACGTTTTCTAATACACAATTTTATTCAGCTTTGATGGGTTATATATATTTCTTATTAACCCCTGTATAACTAGGGTGTTCCCTTTGTTTGAATAAAATCATTTGAGAGAATAAATAATAATATTCTTGGGATGAGGGGGCTGAGTGAGCTACTAAAATATAAAATTACTCAGGTTAGATTATATTGTACCTAATGCGCTTTCACGGTACATGTAACGCATTACATATCAATGAGGAAACTGTTAAAAAATCTACAAGTATGGCAGCATTAAAATACCAGTAATGTGCTTCAGTACACAAAGCTGACCACTACTATGGACACTTGATGATGAAAATATTATGTAACAGAATAAGTCACTTGATTCACAGGGTAGGCTAGGAAATGTGTGGATGCTTTACCTTCAAAAAATGTACATAAATAACTATCAAATTCACACTGTAACACATTTGTACGAAAGCTGTAAATTAGTCTATAGCCAGGAGAAGCAAAGAGCAAGGAAGACGAGCTATGAGTGGGGCAAATAGAAATATATTATGGCTATACTGACTGCCCTTACCATATTGAGGTGGTTTTGCCATGTAGAGAGGATGGAGAGTGACAGGCAAACAAGGAAAGTGTATGTGAGTGAGGTGGAGGAGGGATGAGGGAAGGGGAGACCAAGGATGAGATGGAGGGATAAGTAGAGAGGTATATGAGAGAGGGGGGGTGTAAGTTGGGGGGAGGGCAGTGAAATGACACTGGGCGACATGTAGGCAATGTCTGTGGCCATCCCTTACAGGATTAAGGTGTCCAGCTATAGACAGACAGATAGATTACTTACACTTTGCATGAATCTAGGGAATACTGAGCGAGAGGCAGGTCGTACTGGGCCAGCGTTGTGGTGATGAGTCGTTTGGTCTTAACCTTGAGCACGAGGTTGTGGTGACTTGGCAAGGAGCTAACTAGGAAGCTACACGCCTCCTGCCATCGCCCGGATGTTATAACAGGCGTCACATGTTGCTGGGAATCAACACTGACCACAATCCACCGGTCCTCATCCAGACCCACCCCTACACAAAAACAAAGACTCAATTAACCCCATATGCACTGTGAGGCCTTTGCAGTTTTTTACTCAACCACATCATCACCTACCACCACCACATCATCACCTACCACCACCACATCATCATCTACCACCACCACATCATCACCTACCACCACCACATCATCATCTACCACCACCACATCATCACCTACCACCACCACATCATCACCTACCACCACCACATCATCACCTACCACCATCACATCATCATCTACCACCACCACATCATCATCTACCACCACCACATCATCAACTACCACCTCCACATCATCACCTACCACCATCACATCATCACCTACCACCTCCACGTCATCATCTACCACCATCACATCATCATCTACCACCTCCACATCATCATCTACCACCACCACATCACCTACCACCTCCACATCATCACCTACCACCACCACCACATCATCATCTACCACCACCACATCATCATCTACCACCACCACATCATCATCTACCACCACCACATCATCACCTACCACCACCACATCATCATCTACCACCTCCACATCATCACCTCACCACACTCACCTGATGATCCCTTCTGTGTCCAAATTATAACAGTCAGTACACCCTGAGCCAACGTGTCACCTGGTCGCGTCTCTGGCACCATGACCTCATTTGGATGGATATTTATTTCTAGTTGACCTGGATCGACCCAGGCTGTGGCCAGAGCATCCATTACCAGTGAGTGCAGCCATGTCTTTAACACTGGTACCTCCATCATCTGTACTGTCTGGGGAGGAAGACAGACTGATTGACTGACAGATAGATAGATAGATAGATATAGACAGACAGATACATAGTTACACAGATATAATGACAGACGGATAGACAGACAAACACATAAGAAAGGTTACTTATTGTGAAGGGACTTATCAGCACTATATCACACCACAACAGTTGAAAAATTGTATCTGAAGTTGATTATAATTACAATGATAAGGCAAGAATAAAATGGTTAACATCTCTTGGCCAGTGAGTTAAATATCATAAGCAAACCTGCACACCAGGAAACCATTTATAATACTGAGTAGTAACCATATTACCAACCCAAACATGTTCCCTATGTGTCAAGTGGGTTGGTGTAGGGTTAGTGCCCCTCCCTGTAAAATATAACTAACTCAAATACAAATGGCCACCCCTTAGGAGATTGTGGTGTCTGGCTACAGATAGACAGACAGATAGATATTTGCACCTGAAGGTTAGGGTACATGTGGTTACATCATCAGTCATGGAAGAGCCTTGATGTACCTTGAGTATCCTGACGCTGAACCAGACTTGTGGCTTTTCGGCGAATGATAGAGATAGTCGGGTGATGTGTGGGAAGGGTGCCTCCATATCCAGCATTGCCGTCACCACCACCCGCCCCAACACTGCCAATTTCTCCACACCCACGTCCAGCTCAACACCCATCCTCCTGATATATGAGAAGAAAATGTGATATTATAATTTTTTCCCCTTCATTATTTAATTTATACTTTAATTTGGCCTAACAAAAGATTTTTATGCATGAAAGTAGGAACCAAAGGCCAGGAGCGCACAAAATTGTTCCCTCTGAGAAAAAATAAAAACAAGATAACGAGAGCCAAATTCAAGATCCGTTCATTTTGGCCTGCCTGGACACACTGCATTTAAAAAACTCGAGGTCATAGGCTGTAGGAAATACAGACAGAGGAAGACAGTTCCAGAGATGACCTGCTGCATACATGAAGGACTGGGAGTACAGGTAAGCTCTTGTATTAGGGAGTTGGACAGAAAAGAGATGAAAGTTTGTTGCCAGACAGGTGCTATGCACCCGTCATAGTGGTGGAGGGATGCAAGCACACAGTTCAGAGGAGCATTGCCCTTTCTCTCTATATTTGGTCTAAAACTACCATCTCTATATCCCCCTCCCCCATTCTCTTCCCCCTCTCTCTTACTTCTACTTGGCCTAAAACAGACTATTTCTCCCTCACTCTGATTGGTCTAAATCAATTACCATCCTTGTTTATCTTCCAAACGTGTCCAAACAATTGCTTGTGAAATATTCTTGTGTAGCTCTGTAACCTTTTTCCACTCCTGGCTCTCCCCTCTCCTCCTCCTTCCTTCGCTGTCTCTCTCTCTCATGTGACCTTTTTCCTCCTCCTGGCTCTCTCACTCCCTCAGGCCTCTCCCCTCTCTCCCTCCTTCTAAACTAACTTCTTCTCTACCTTGCAATCCCCATCTTTCCTCCTCCCCCTTTCCTACATTTAACCTTGCTCACCCCCCCTTCTCTCTCTCTCCTTCACCTAACCCCACTTCTCTCCCTCCCTACCCCTCCATCTTTTCCCCTCATTCCTTCCTACATCTAACCCTGCTCACTCCCCTTTCTCTTTCACCTAACCCCACTTCTCTCCTTTCCTACCTTCACCTTTTCCCCTCCCTCTTTCCTACATTTGACCCTGTTGCTTTCTTCCCTTCCAACATCCCCTCCCCTCACACTCTCTCTCTTCTTCACTCTCTCCCCTCCTCACCTTGGTAAAAATACACACACATTCCACCTCTCTTCATACTTATTGAGGGTCCAAGCTGGTCAAAAAGTGCTCTACTCTTCACAATAAGCACAATATCAGGAAGTGAGTACTGTATAATTATAACACTCGAACAATGACGATGATGATGTTGATGATGACAACAAGGACAACGATAACATGGATGATGATGATGATGATGATGATGATGAACAAAGTACTGTATAGGGGCTCTCTCCACACACTCAAGCACAGACACTCACCCTTTGCCACCCAGCCTTGCCGTTAGGACTGCCGAGAATGAGTCCGAGTCAAGTGCAAGGTCACAGACAAGTGCGATGGTGTGCGTGGGTGCGTGTGCAAGGCCTGGTGGGGGTCTGGCGGGGCACTGGGGTCGGCGGGGGCTTCCTTCCAGCCCCGGTGCAGTGCTGGTAACGTCCCACGCTCGCACACTGCGCAGAACAGGTGTACGCTCACCCAGGCTTAGCTGCTTCAAACTTATGGCCTCTGTTGAAAAAATAATAATAATAATAATAATAATAAAAAAATGGTGGGGTACAACCAGCATTACTAATGACTGAAATCTGAAACTGGTGAAAAATTTGGTGGGGTGACAGCAGAAACTGGTGCAAAATTGGTGATATCAGAAACCAAAGACATCAGAAATCAATGACATCAAAAATCAGAGACATCAGAAACTGGTGACATCAGCAATGCATCCTCCAATATGACTACACTGAGCCATCAACTAAGCTATTTTGTACTCATTAACTTTCTATCATGTATAAGTACTGAAATCTATCTAGGCTATATATAATTAGATGCCTTAATCCCACAATGGGCAACCACAAACAAATTGCCTCCATGTTGTCCTATCCCCTGCCTTCCCCCCAACTTACACCCCCTTTCATATACAACTCTACTCCATCCCTCCACCTCATCCTTGGTCTCCCCGTCCCTCTCTGCCCCATCCACCTCACTTGGACACTCTCCTAGTTAGTCTCTCACTCTCAATCCCCCCAATTTACACCCCCCTCTCTCACATACCTCTCTACTCCATTCGTCCATCCCATCAAGTAAAAAGATGCCTAACTCTGGAACTGCAAGATCCCTAATATCCCTTCTTTTGCTTCTAATAATATCAAATGTTAAAAGCTTCTTGATTTCTATCCATCTATCTATTACCAGAAATCTTCATCCCAAAAGGGGTGGCCACATACAAATTGCCTCCACGTCCCCCTGTCCCCTGCCATTTCACTGCCCTGCTCCCAGCTCACACCCCCCTCTCTCATATACGGTACCTCTCCATTCCGTCCTTCCATCTCATCCTTGGCCTCCTCCTCCACTCCCCCCCTCCACCTCACTCACATACACTCTCCTTGTCAGTGTCTCACTCTCCATCCTCTCCATATGGCCATACCACCTCAGTTTCTCCTAACACTTTCTATCACATCCACACCACACTTCTTGGTTTCACTGAAGATAAAGGTGACAGGAACCAGACCCACCAAGAAATGCTGGCTTGGCTTCATTCAGCCTGGGGTCAAGGGCGGCTTTGGCTTTGGCGAAGATGGACGCCGAGGAGAACACCCACCACCGATTAACCAGCAGGTTCAGCCACTCACAGGTCTCGTCGGCTTGTAGTGCCCGGCGACGATGTAGACGCAACGACTCGTACCTGTGGGGGAGGGTGTGGTGGTAGCTATAGTAGTAGTTGAAGTAATAGTAATAGTAGTAGTAGCAGTGGTGGTAGCAGTGGAAGTGCTAGTAGTTATGGCAGAAGTAATAGTAGTAATAGTACAGTAGAAGTAGTAGTAGTGGTAGTAATAGTAGTAGTAGTAGTAGTAGCAATAGTAGTAGTAGTAGTAATGGTAATACTGTATTAGTAGTAGTAGAGGGAAGATGTGAAATTAACCATCACCCCATCCTTATGATTACTGGCTTCAACTTCTGTATGAGACATAGTAGTAGTTGTAGCAGTAGTGGCTGTAGCAGTAGTAGTAGTAGTAATAGTAGTAGTAGTAGAAGTAGCAGTAGTAACAGTAGTAGTAGTAGTAGTAGTAGTAGTAATAGTAGTAGTAGCAGAAGTAGTAGTAGTAGTAGCAGTAGTAGTAGTAGTAGTAGTAGTAGTAGTAGTAGTAGTAG
>NC_137067.1:2496661-2504161 GCF_032717465.1 Coenobita brevimanus | reverse complement strand
AGAGAGAGAGAGAATCAATAACTCTAACACGTACAGACTAGCGTGATAGGGCAATTACACACACACACACACACACACACACACACACACACACACACACACACACACACACACACACACACACACACACACACACAGCCCCGACTCTCTCTCTCTCTCTCTCTCTCTCTCAATCTCGTTCCTCTTTCATAATAGACCAATTACGTGTCGGTAGTTTTTATCACATGGGGAGAGAGAGAGAGAGAGAGAGAGAGAGAGAGAGAGAACGCAATAAAACCGTCTCCTTCAAACTCTCCAACCTCGCATTCTCGTCAGTAAAGGAAGCTCCCTAACACTTTTTCCTAAGCGATTTATTTGGTTTATTACACCTTACTCTCACATACACCAATATAAAAATCTCTCAAACATCATCATACTCTGCATAAATAATATATTGAAAGGATATTAACCAGCCACGTCCTAAAATGAATCGCAAAGGAAGAGGTGTTAGGGAGCTTCCTTACCCGATGAGAAATGGGAACAAAAGTTATATTATCAAAGGAGACGAAAGAGAAGGAGGAGGAGGAGGAGGAGGAGGAGGAGAAAAAGAAGATGAACGAGAGGACGAAGAAGAAGAAAGAAGAAGCAAGAGAAAGACAAGAACATAATGGAGGAGGAGGAGGAGGAGGAGGAGGAAGAAAAGGAGGAGAAGGAGGAAGAAAAGGAGGAGGAGGAGGAGGAGGAGAGTTTGACAGGTGTTTGAATGGACGTGATACCAAACCACTCCGGAAAATGATTATGAAATTTATATAACACTATATATATATGCAAATGACTACCCTTGACGAGAGAGAGAGAGAGAGAGAGAGAGAGAGGTGGGTGTTCCTCATTGTCAGGAGGTTGAACACGGAACTTTTTCAGGCGACACTGTGTAATTAATTCTCTCTCTCTCTCTCTCTCTCTCTCACTGGCATCTCCCTGTCTCTTCCTTCCATCTCTTCTCTCTATCTCCGTCTGTCTTCCCCCCTTTCCCTCCACCTCTACCTCCCTTCCCTCCATCTCTACCGCCCTTCCCTCCACCTCTACCTCCCTTCCCTTCATCTCTACCTCCCTTCACTTCATCTCTACCTCCCTTCCCTTCATCTCTACCTCCCTTCCCTCCACCTCTACCTCCCTTCCCTCCACCTCTACCTCCCTTCCCTCCACCTCTACCTCCCTTCCCTCCACCTCTACCTCCCTTCCCTCCACCTCTACCTCCCTTCCCTCCACCTCTACCTCCCTTCCCTCCACCTCTACCTCCCTTCCCTTCATCTCTACCTCCCTTCCCTCCACCTCTACCTCCCTTCCCTCCACCTCTACCTCCCTTCCCTCCACCTGTCACATCGTCTACTTCATTGACTTAACCTCAATTCCTCTCTGATATTAGCTCAGACTATCCTCCCTTTACTGACTTTTCATCTTCTCGGCAAATATTCTCTCTCTCTCTCTCTCTCTCTCTCTCTCTCTCTCTCTCTCTCTCTCTCTCTTCTCTCTCTCTGCTTTCTCACCTGCAACTCACGCTCAATTTCCTTCCTCCCTTCTACCTAACTGCTCTCCCTCCTATCAATTTTCACCCTATGCCACCACCAGCCGCTCTCTCTCTCTGTATGTGTGTGTGTGTGTGTGTGTGTGTGTGTGTGTGTGTGTGTGTGTGTGTGTGTCTGTCCGTCTGTCTCTCTGTCTGTCTCTTTCACTATTTCTATCTGTGTGTGTGTGTGTGTGTGTGTGTGTGTGTGTGTGTGTGTGTGTGTGTGTGTGTGTGTGTGTGTGTGTGTCTCTCTCTCTTTCACTATTTCTGTGTGTGTGTGTGTGTGTGTGTCTCTCTCTCTCTCTCTCTCTCTCTCTCTCTCTCTCTTCGGAAGCCTACTACCCCTTTATCGAGCTCCAACCAACCATTAACGAGAGAGAGAGAGAGAGAGAGAGAGAGAGAGAGAGAAATTACGGTATCCCATAAATCTACGGTTTTTGCTTGCCAGATTTCAATTAAGTGTGTGTGTGTGTGTGTGTGTGTGTGTGTGTGTGTGTGTGTGTGTGTGTGTGTGTGTGTGTGTGTGTGTGTCCTTCCTTACACATATACAGACTGACACACACACACACACACACACAGTCATATTCTCCCTATGCCCGACTGTTAACATATATACCTACCTGCATACATACATACATACATACATACATACATTCTCTCTCTCTCTCTCTCTCTCTCTCTCTAATCACCCACTCACACATTTAACTCTCTTTGACAGCCATTTATGACTCGTTGAGAGAGAGAGAGAGAGAGAGAGAGAGCATCATTATATTACTGTTCTTTCTTACAACCTTAAGATAAATCCTGAGTCTGGTGCCAGTCTGTCTAGAGGGTTTGCTGCCTACCCCTGCCTTACTCTGCCTACCCCTGCCTTACTGCTGCCTACCTCTGCCTTACTGCTGCCTACCCCAGCCTTACTCTGCCTACCCCTGCCATACTCTGTCTACCCCTGTCTTACTCTGCCTACCACTGCCTTACTGCTCCTACCTCTGCCTTACTCTTCCTACCCCTGCCTTACTCTTCCTACCCCTGCCTTACTCTGCCTACCCCTGCCTTACTCTACCCCACCCTACTTAACACATTCCTACCTCTTCTTGTTTCCTGCCTTACCACTCTCTATTCCTGCCTTAATCTGCCTACCCCTGCCTCACCCTACCTAACACATCCCTACCTCTTCTTGCGTCCTGTCTTACCTTCCTCTGCCTACCCCTGCCTAACCTTCCTTACCATTCCCTGTTTCCTGCCTCACTAATCCTAACCCTTACCACTTCCTAACCCTGCCTTATCACTGCCTAACCCTGCTTTACCTCTGCTAACCCTGGCTAACCCTGCCTTACCACTGCCTAACCTTGCCTTACCACTGCTAACCTTGCCTTACCACTGCCTAACCCTGCCTTACTACTGCCTAACCTTGCCTTACCACTGCCTAACCCTGCCTTACCACTAACCCTGCTTACTACCAGCTAACCCTGCCTTACCACTGCCTAACCCTGCAATACCACTGGCTAAGTCTGCCTAACCTTACGTTCCTTGCTTAGCCTTTATTTCCTGCCTAACCAGCTTAACCAAGGCGAGTGCTGCCTTACCACAGCAAATTTTCGTCTGCTTCCCGCCTCTATCTCACATTTCTCTCTCTCTCTCTCTCTCTCCTTCTTCACCCCCTCTCCTCCCCCCTTCTCTCTCTCTCTCTTCCCTCCTTCACCCCCTCTCCCCCTCTCTCTCTCTTCCCTCCTTCACCCCCTCTCCCCCTCTCTCTCTCTTCCCTCCTTCACCGCCTCTCCCTCCTCTCTCTCTCTCTTCCCTCCTTTACCCCCTCTCCCTCCTCTCTCTCTCTCTTCCCTCCTTTACCCCCTCTCCCCCCTCTCTCTCTCTCTCTTCCCTCCTTCACCCCCCCTCTCTCTCTCTCTTCCCTCCTTCACCCCCTCTCTCTCTCTCTCTTCCCTCCTTCACCCCCTCTCTCTCTCTCTCTTCCCTCCTTCACCCCCTCTCTCTCTCTCTCTTCCCTCCTTCACCCCCTCTCTCTCTCTCTCTTCCCTCCTTCACCCCTCTCTCTCTCTCTCTTCCCTCCTTCACCCCCTCTCTCTCTCTCTCTTCCCTCCTTCACCCCCCCTCTCTCTCTCTCTTCCCTCCTTCATCCTCTCTCTTCCCCCCCCCTCTCTCTCTCTCTCTCTCTCTCCTTCCTCCGACCTTCCCTACACACGGGCCAGTTTTTACTGTTAAGAGAAAGTATGGTGCCATAAAGCTGCATAATATTACTGCAGAAAACACACACACACACACACACACACACACACACACACACACACACAGCAGAGAGAGAGAGAGAGAGAGAATAATCCTATTTCTAACCCTCACTTTACTCCTCTCACGTATAACCCCCTCCCACTCTCTCTCTCTTTCTCACAAACACACACACACACTCACACATGCAGCTGACAGATGGATAGATGGAGAGAGAGAGAGAGAGAGAGAGAGAGAGAGAGAGAGAGAATAATCATTACTAACCCTAACTTTACTCCTCTCACGTATCACCCCCCCCTCTCTCTCTCTCTCTCACACACACACACACACACACACACACACACACACACACACACACACACACACACACATAATTAAAAGTGGGTAATAAGGCTCAGTAGTTAATTAAGATGAAGATAATGAGCTATTGAGGGACGTAATTAGGCTCGATACACACGGGAATTAGGTCATTAGAGCCGGATTTCATGACTATTGGCGATTTAGTCTTCTTTGTTTACTTCATTATACCTGTCACCATCATTATCATTATTATTATTATTATTATTATTATTATTATTATTATTATTATTATCATCATCACCATAGTTATCATCACTACTACTACTACTACTATTACTACTAACACCATCATCATCATAATCACCACTACTGCTACTACTATTACTACAAACACCATCATTACCAAAAATATCATTATCATCACTATTACTACTACTACTACTACTACCACCACCACTACTACTACTACTACTACTACTACTACTACTACTAGAAACACCATTATTATTATTATTATTATTATTATCATCATCATCATCATCATCATCAAATACCAAACGATTTATTTCAACTAATTCTCTAACGATACAAAGGACGTGAAGATCTTTGAGGTCTGCAACTCTATGTAACCCTCTTCCTTCTCTCTTTCCTTCCTTCCTCCCTCCCTTCCTTCCTCCCTCCCTCCCTCCCTTCCTTCCTTTCTTCCTTCCTTCATTCATTCCTCCCTTCCTTCTCCTCTCTCACCTGCCTCCCTTCCTTCCTTCTCCTCTCACCTCCCTCCCTTCCTTCCTTCCTCTCTCCCTGCCTTCCTTCCCTGCTTCTTTCCTTCTTTCTCACCTGCCTCCCTTCCTTCCTTCTCTCTCACCTACCTTCCTTCTTTCCTCGCTTCCTTCCTCCCTCCCTCCCTCCTTTTCTTCCTCTCTCTCTGCCTTCCTTCTCTCCTTCTTTCCTCGCTTCCTTCCTTCCATCCTTCTCCTCTCTCACCTCCCTCCCTTCCTCTCACCCTGCGTTCCTTCCCTCCTTCCTTCTTTCTTTCCTTCCTTCCTTCCTCCTCCTCTCTCATCTGCCTTCCTTCCTTCTCCTCTCTCCTCCCACCCTTCCTTCCTTCCTCCCTCCCTTCCCTCCCTCCCGGCCTTCCTTCCCTCCTTCTTTCCTCCCTGCCTTCCTTCCTTCTCCTCTCACCTCCCTCCCTCCCTCCCTCCTTTCCTTCCTTCCCTCCTTCTTTCCTCGCTTCCTTCCTTCCCTTCCTTCTCCTCTCTCACCTCCCTCCCTCCTTTCCTGCCTTCCTTCCCTCCAGCCTCTGTGAAATATAGTAAGACAGTCTGGTAAAAACAGTAGCCAAGATTTTTAGGAATATAAAGTTCCCTCCCTCCCTCTCTCTCTCTCTCACTCTCTCTCTTTTATACTTTCTTTATCTTCTTCATTATTCCCAAGATTTACTGTCATTTTTACTGTCTCTGAGATTTTTATACTCTCTCTCTCTCTCTCTCTCTCTCTCTCTATCTATCTATCTATCTATCTCTCACTGTTGCTTTCCTCATTTCTCTTGGCATTATTTCATTATTTCCCTTCCATCGTCCTCTCTCTCTCTCTCTCTCTCAAATCAATCTCTATTACTGTGCTGCGGGTAAAGTTATTCTCTCTCTCTCTCTCTCTCTCTCTCTCTCTCTCTCTCTCTCTCTCTCTCTCTCTCTCTCTCACCTTAAGCACGTAATCCTTCTTATTTTTTCCTGCCGACTTCTCACAAGATTTCACCCCCTTCACTACGAGTACTTGCTATAATTCTATCTATTGAGGTAAGACTAGTTATCTATCTATATATCGATCTATCTATCTATTTAATAGGGAGCTTAATATGGATGAATTTAAGGAACAATGGTATATGTTAGTAAACCTATCTCTATAAATATGTACGAGTCTATCAAGCTATCTATTAGTGAATCTATTTATCTATCTATCTATACCTGTATCTATCTACGTATCAACTACCTATCTATCTATCTATCTAGGTGCCCCAATAGCCTACAATGTCAGTTCCTATAAAATCTTGTAATTCCTCTACTTTATATGCGTCACGAAAGATGATGATGGAGAGAGAGAGAGAGAGAGAGAGAGAGAGAGAGAGAGAGAGAGAGAGAGAAGTGAGTGGGAAGCGGAAATGACCTGAGGTGAGATGAATTGGGAAGGAGGAGGAGGAGGAGGAGGAGGATCCTGTCACATAATAATAATAATAATAATAATCATAATAACAATAATAATAATAATAATAATAATAATAATAATAATGATGGAGAGAAAAATAAATGCAATGAGAGAGAGAGAGAGAGAGAGAGAGAGAGAGGGTTGGGCAAAAATTGTGGAGGAAGGAAGGAGGAGGTGGGAATCTTATGAGAGGAAGGGAGGGAGGAAGGAGAAAGATGAGGTGGCTGGGAGGATAGATAAAATATAGATAGATAGATAGATAGACAGGTAAATACTCGTAGAGATAGTGGCATATACTGACAGATGGATAGATAGACAGATACCGTATAGATAGATAGATAGATGGAGAGAGAGAGAGAGAGAGAGAGATCTATTTATCTATCTACCTACCTATGTCTATCCATCCATCCATCTCTCCATTTCCACGGTAACTATCTATGTACCGATCTATCAGTCTATATATCTATCTTCAATGTCTAGCACTTTCCTTCACCCGTCTCTCTCTCTCTCTCTCTCTCTCTCTCTCTCTCTCTCTCCAAACGGTGTATATATATATATCCCTCTTCATCTCTCCTCCCCTCCTCCGTTCATTATCTTGTCTCATTTTCTCATTTGTCTCCCCTTCTTGCTCTCTCTCTCTCTCTCTCTCTCTCTCTCTCTCTCTCTCTCTCTCTCTCTCTCTCTCATTATGTGATGGGCAAAACGGGTCAGAATGAATCACCCGTTCAATCAGAAATTGGGTGATGATGATGATGATGATGATGATGATGATGATGATGATGATGATGATGATGGTGATGATGATGATGATGATAATGATGATGATGATGACGAGAATGATGAGAGAGAGAGAGAGAGAGAGAGAGAGAGAGAGAGAGAGAGAGAGATTTAAAAGATAACAAACACTCCTTCCACCTTATAATTCCAGTAATTACGTACAATTAAAACATAAAACATGGAATTATACCAGCCCGTGACCTAGATACTGGTGTACTGACGGGAAGCCTTCACGTGGTGGCATTGCGCACCCAAAGCAAAGCATATGTGACATCCATCCGGGAAACACACCTTCATATTTTCGTACACCTCGCCGTGGGAAGTAACCAGCTCCGACCCCGGTGAGGCGCTATTTACTAGGCCCTCCTCTGTGGTGAATCCGTAACGACTGACTGTGATGAACTTATTCTGAGTCAGATTAGTGTCACAGGAGT
>NC_137067.1:2491661-2494161 GCF_032717465.1 Coenobita brevimanus | reverse complement strand
TTATTATTATTATTATTACTATTATTATTATCATGACTATTATTATTATTATTAATATTATTATTATTATTATTATTTTTATATATGGAATGAGACTAGAGGGATTAATAAGGTGTTATGGACGAGATATATGGTTAGGGAGGGGAGGGGAGGGGAGGGGAGGGGAGGGGCGGGGAAGAAGGGAGAGGGGGAGGGGAGACATAATGAGGAGCGAGGGGGAGGAAGGGGGAGGGATGAGGAGGGGTTGGGGAACAGGAGGTGGAGGGAGGGGAGGGGGAGGAGAGGGGAAGGGGGAGGATGAGGGTACAGTGATCATTTACACTCTCAAAGGGAAAGTCTTTATACCCACACCACCAACCTGAGCAATGGTGTTGGTAGTACCCCCCTCTCTCTCTCTCTCTCTCCCTTCCTCTGTCTGTCTGTCTGTCTGCTCTCTCTCTCTCTCTCTCTCTCTCTCTCTCTCTCTCTCTCTCTCTCAAATTGGAGCCTTCAGAGCCACATGATCAACCCGCAGATAAGCCTTGGACTGTCTTCTCCCCCTCCCCCCTTCTCTCTCTCTCTCTCTCTCACTCACACACACACACACACACACACACACACACACACACACACATTGCCCCAATCTATTCCCACTTCGGTCTAAATCCATCTACGTTCCATACACAGACGTAACTCCTTGATACCATGACCACATTCCTACTCAGTCCTTGCTGAGAGAGAGAGAGAGAGAGAGAGAGAGAGAGAGAGAGAGATCAAGCTGAGAAGTACATGAGAGGGGAGTGTAAGTTGGAGGGAGGGCAGTGAAATGGCAGGGGACAGGGCGACATGGAGGCGATCTGTTTGTGGCCACCCCTTACGGTACGGAATTAAGGCGTCTGGCTATAGGTAAATTGATAAATAGATAGACAGACAGATAGATATTGTTAACCACGTCTAAAATAAGGTACTGAACTGAATTTATTTTTCATTATAATAATTCAATTAACTAAATGAAGATGCAGAACGACACCTGCTTAACACTGAGGTTTTATTTAGTGTGTGTGTGTGTGTGTGTGTGTGTGTGTGTGTGTGTGTGTGTGTGTGTGATTCTCAAGGGACATTAAGATGAACTACACAGCTCTCTCTCTCTCTCTCTCTCTCTCTCTCTCTCTCTCTCTCTCTCTCTCTCTCTCTCTCTCTCTCTCTCTCTCTCTCTCTCTCTCTCTCTCTCTCTCTCTGCCATGATAAACTTTCTGTACAGTTCACTGACCTTGCTCTCTCTCTCTCTCTCTCTCTCTCTCTCTCCCTCTCTCTCTCGAATAAAAAACATCATTATTTCTTTGTACGGGACACAGAAAACCATTATTGTGAAGGAGGAGGAGGAGGAGGAGGACGACGACGACGACGACGACCACGACCACGACGACCACGACGACGAGGAAGGAGAAAAAAAAGGAACATAAGACAGAAAGAACAGGAGAGAGAGAGAGAGAGAGAGAGAGAGAGAGAGAGAGAGAGAGAGAGAGAGAGAGAGAAAGCAAAGGAGGAATAAAAGAGATGGCGAGAAGGAAGGAAAGAGGAGAAAGAAGAGGGAGGAAAAGAGGGAGAGGGAAGAGGAATGAAAGTGTGAGGAAGGAAGGAAGGAAAGAAGGAAGGAAGGAAGGAAAGAAGGGAGGGAAGGGAGGAAGGAAAGAAGGGAGGGAAGGGAGGGAGGGAGGGAGGGAGGGAGGGAGAGAGGAAGGAAGGAAGGAAGGAAGGAAGGGAGGGAAGGAGGAAGGAGGGAAGGAAGGAAACAAGGGAGGGAAGGAGGAAGGAGGGAAGGAAGGAAACAAGGGAGGGAAGGGAGGGAGGAGGGAAGGAAGGGAGGAAAGAAGGAAGGAAGGAGGGAGGGAAGGAAAGAAGGAAGCGGAGGAGGGAAGAAAATTAAACTGCTCTTGACACAAGGACATTCCTCCTGCAATATCCCGCCAAGGAAGGGAGGAAGGACGGAGGGATGGTTGGCAGGAAGGAAGAAAGGAAGGAGGGAGGGTTGGAAAGAAGAAAGGAAGGAAGGAAGGAAGGAAGGAAGGAAGGAAGGAAGGAAAGAAGAAAGGAAGGAAGGAAGGAAAGAAGAAAGGAAGGAGGGAGGGTTGGAAAGAAGAAAGGAAGGAGGGAAGGAAAGAAGAAAGGAAGGAGGGAAGGAAAGAAGGAAGGAAGGAGGGAAGGAAAGAAGAAAGGAAGGAGGGAAGGAAAGAAGAAAGGAAGGAGGGAAGGAAAGAAGGAAGGAGGGAAGGAAAGAAGGAAGGAGGGAAGGAAGGGAGGAAGTAGGGAAAGAAGGAAAGATGGAAGGAAAGAAAGGAGAGAAGGAAGGAGTACAAAGGAAAGCAACCAGCAACTTGCTAATGGTCCCTGCGAGGCTGCTTGTTACTGAGAAGACTATCACTAAATCTAATTCTACAAGTTGAAGGTAAGGATAGTAAAGCAGGAAGGAAGGAAGGAAGGAAGCAAGGAAGGAAGGAAGGAAGGAAGGAAGGAAAGAAGG
>NC_137067.1:2476661-2484161 GCF_032717465.1 Coenobita brevimanus | reverse complement strand
AAGAGGAAAAAGGGAAGGAGAAGAGGAAAAAGGGAAGGAGAAGAGGAAAAAGGGAAGGAAAAGAGGAAAAAGGGAAGGAGAAGAGGAAAAAGGGAAGGAAAAGAGGAAAAAGGGAAGGAGGAGAGGAAGAATAAGGGAAGGAGGAAAGAAGACGGAGAAGAAATCAATCAGAAGGATGGAAAAGATAAGAGTGAGCGGAGGAGGAGGAGAGGAGGAAGAGAAGGATAGAAGGAAGTGGGAGGGAGAGAAGAGGAAAGAGAAGGGAAGGAGGGAGAGAAGAGGAAGGAGAAGGAATGGAGGAAGAAGTAGCAAATGTACAGAGGAATGTAACACACAAACCTAATCCATCAGTAAAAGGAAAAGCAAGGAGGAGGAGAGAGGAGGGTGGAGGAGGAGGAGGGAGAGAAAAGAGGAAGAAAGAGAGAGTGAACGGAGAGAGGGAAGAGAGGGAATGGGAGGAGAAGTAACGAGAGAGACAAGGAAGAGAAGAGGAGAAAGAGGAGGGAGAGAAAGTATGAGGGAATGGAGTGTGAAAAATAAGAGAGAGGGAACGGGGAGGGAAGGAGGAGGAGGAAAGGGAGGAAGAGAGAAGGAATGAGAGAGAAGGAATGAGAGAGAAGGAGTGAGGAAGGAGGAGGAAAGTGAGGAAGAGAGAAGGAAGGAGAGAGAAGGTGAGTGAGGAAGGAGGAGGAAAGTGAGGAAGAGAGAAGGAATGAGAGAGAAGGAGAGAGGAAGGAGGAGGAAAGTGAGGAAGAGAGAAGGAATGAGAGAGAAGGAGAGTGAGGAAGGAGGAGGAGGAAAGGGTGGTGGAGAGAAGGAAAGGGAGAGAAAAAATGAGAAGGGAAAGGAAGAAGAAGGAAGGGAGGGAGGAAGGGAAGGAGTATAAAAGGAAGGAACTGGAGGAAGGGAAGTGAGGAGGAGAAAGAATGAGAAAGAATGGAGGAAGGGAGAAAAACGTAAAAGGAAGGAAGGACAGAAGGACGTACAGAAATGACAATGACAATGATTAGGTGGATGTGTAGTGCGTCCCTGCGTGCAAGGTCTATGGGGGGGGCTGGGTTTACGATGGAAGAGTTGAGAGGTAGGATGGGACTGGAGTGTATTGGTGTCGTGATGAGGAGAGGTAGACTGAGATGGTTTGGGCATGTGGAGAGGATTGGGGATGATAATTGGGTGAGGAAGGTGAGAAGTGTTAATACTGGGGGTGGGGTTGTGAGGGGTAGACCGAGAAAGACATGGGACGAGGTCATTAAGTGTGACCTTAGGGTTAAGGGACTGAACAGGGAGGCTGCAATGGATCGTGCAGCGTGGAGAGCCGCCATTGGGTGACCAAGGCCGACACATGCAAGCATGTTGGAGCCTTTAAAAACGAAACGAAACGAAACGAAAACGAATGTATAAATTATAAAGGTTAATTAAAAAGAATATAAAGGAAGAAAGGAAGAGAAAAAGGAAGGTAAGGAAGGAGCGAAGGAAGGAAGGAGCGAAGGAAGGAAATCAGGAAGGATGAAAGGAAGGAAGGAAGGAAGGAGAGTGGGTGGCTTCAAGAGATTATATGGGCAAAACGAATGCATAAATTATAAAGGTTAATTTAAAAGAATATAAAGGAAGACAGGAAGAGAAAAAGGAAGGATGGATGGATGGAAGGATGGAAGGAAGGAAAGAAGGATGGATGGATGGATGGATGAATAGAAGGAAGGAAGGATGGATGAATGGATGGATGGATGGATGGATGGATGGAAGAAAGGATGGATGGATGGATGGATGGATGGATGGATGGAAGGATGGAAGGAAGGATAGAAGGATGGATGGATGGATGGATGGATGGATGGAAGGAAGGATGGATGGATGGATGGAAGGAAGGATGGATGGATGGATGGATGGATGGATGGATGGAAGGAAGGATGGATGGATGGATGGATGGATGGATGGATGGAAGGAAGGAGGGATGGAAGGATGGAAGGAAGGATGGATAGAAGGAAGGATGGACGGAAGGAAGGAAGGAAGGAAGGAAGGATGGATGGAAGGAAAAAAGGAAGGAAGGGAGGGAGCGAGGGAAGGTAGGAAAGAAGAAAAAAGATCAAATATTAAAGAGGAGGAATTCAGTGGAGGAAAGAGGTACATGGAGGGGAAAAGGGAGGAGGTGGAGAGAGAGAGAGAGAGAGATACAGGAGAGAGAGGGACGGAGGAGAGGGAGAGGAAAGGGGAACAGAAACTGAAAATTGGAGGAGGAAAATGTGGAGGGGAGAGAACAGAGAAAGGGGAGAGAGGGGAGGGGGAGGAGGCATGGAGAGAATGGGGAGGGAGGAAGGATGGAGAGGAGGGGAGAAGAGAAAGGAAGAGATGAAGAAAGGGAGGGAAAGAAAAGGGAAGGAAGGGAGAGAAAGGGAGGGAAGGGAGAGAAAGGGAGGGAAAAGAGAGGAGAGGGAAGGGAAGGAATGGGAGGGAAGGAAGAGAAAGAGAGGGAAGGGAGAGAAAGGGGGGGAGAGAAAGAGAGGGAAAAGAGAGAGAAGAAGGAAGTAGAGGGGAGGGTAGAGAAGGGAAAGAAGAGGAAAGAGAGGGAAGGGAGAGAAAGGGAAGGAAGGAAGAGAAAGGGAAGGAAAGAAATGAGAGGAGGGGAAAGAAGAGAAAAGGAGGGAGAGGAGAGAGGGGAGGGAAAGGAGAGAAGGGAGGGAAAGGAGAGAAGGGAGGGAAAGGAGAGAAGGGAGGGAAAGGAGAGAAGGGAGAGAGAGGAGAAAAAGGGAGGGAGAGGAGGAGGGAACAGAGAAATGAACCTTGTACTGGAACCTTAAAGAAGACCAACAGAGGGGGACCGAGAGAGAGAGAGAGAGAGAGAGAGAGAGAGAGAGAGAAACATTAATTTATGCATTCAGAGAGAGCAAGATCCGATAAAGTCACGGAGGAGGAGGAGGAAGGAGAGAGGAGAGAAAGAGGAAAACAATCATCACATTCTTTCTTCGAACTTGCCTTTGCTAATGGCGCCGGAGTGAGGAGGAGGAATACAAAGGAGTATAAAGGAAAGCAAGCAGCACCAGTCCCTACGGTCCTTTGGGGGCTGTTTGTTACGGCGTACAGTATGACTACAAGATCTAACTCTACATGCTGAAGGATAAGGATAGTCAAGCAAGAAGGCTCCCCCCGCCTCCACACTCTCCTGTTAAAACTGGCAGGAAAAAGTGAGAAAAACCACGATGCAGAATGGAAAAACTGACATGGAAATTTCAGTGGAAGGACTGAAAGGGAAAACTTACATTTTATAATACTTTATCACTAAGTTACCAGTGTGAATAACCTGAATGAGAAAGTAGTAAAATAATATGAATAATCAAATATACGGGTACGTTGAGTTACGGGGCATCTGTAAACGTAGTGTGGAAACAGCAGTGTGGATGTTCAGGAGGAGGAGGTGGAAGAGGATGAATAGGGGGAGGGATGGAAGAGAAGAGGAGAAACAGGAAAACAGATTAATAACCAAATTCTTTCCTCCAACTTACCTTTCCTAATGGAACCGGAGATAATGAAGCTAGGAGTGTGGAAGAAGAGGAGGAGGAGGAGGAGGAGGAGGAGGAGATGGACAGAAAGGATGAAGAGAAGGAAGGAAGGAAGGAAGGAAGGAAGGAGGGAGGGAAGGAAGGAAAGAAGGAAGGAAGGAGGAGATGGAGGGAGAAAATGAAGAGGAGGAAGGAGGGAAGAGGGAGAGGAGGAGGAAGGAACAGGGAGAGAAGGAGGAAGAGGGAGAAAAGGAGGAGAAAAAAAAAGATAAAACTAGATATAATTCTTTTTCCCTCCACCTTACCTTTCCTAATGGAGCCGGAGCCGATGGAGTCATGTTGGTGGAGGAGGCGGGAGGTGGAGGGGGAGGAGGGGGAGGAGGCGGAGGAGGAGGCATCGTGTCCGCCACCTCCACCGCCTCGTCGGTAAAGATGGCGATCGAGAAAATTCCGCGGCATAGCTTTCCACGCGATCCCTCTATGCCATCCTTCCTAACCCATCTGACCCCCTAACCCTCCCCTAAACATCAGTAACTCCTAAATCAACTTCCTATTATTACTTTTACTTTAACTTTCCAAATCCATCAAGTAAATATATGGCATTTTCTTGTGAATAATCTAGGCCATTCTCTCTGTACCTCCTCTTACTAACTAATATATAAATCACTCCTTCATCTTCTCTAGTTACTCTCTTTTGTTTGACATCAACTACTCTCTTTTATCGGACATCAACTACTCTCTTTTATCCGACATTCAACCACTCTTATATCTTACATCAATTACTCTTTTATCGGACATCAACTACTCTCTTTTATCGGACATCAACTACTCTCTTATATCGGACATTTACTACTCTCTTTTATCGGACATCAACTACTCTCTTTTATCGGACATCAACTACTCTCTTTTATCGGACATCAACTACTCTCTTTTATCGGACATCAACTACTCTCTTTTATCGGACATCAACTACTCTCTTTTATCGGACATCAACTACTCTCTTCTATCCGACATTCAACCACTCTTATATCTTACATCAACTACTCTTTTATCGGACATCAATTACTCTCTTTCATCCCACATTCAATAACTCTCTTTTATCCATCAACTACTCTCCTTTATCGGACATCAACAACTCTCTTTCATCCGACATTCAATAACTCTCTTTTATCCATCAACTACTCTCTTATATCCAACATCAACTACTCTCCTTTATCGGACATTCAACCACTCTCTTTTATCCATCAACTACTCTCTTATCCAACATCAACTACTCTCTTTTATCGGACATTCAACCACTCTCTTTTATCCGACCGCTTTCCTTTACCCGACAATTCCAGTCCTTAAGGATCCACAAAAATTGACAACAGAAGATATAAAATGTTCGTTATTGCCACTTTAAACCCCAGACCCGCTCCCCACCCCTGAATATACGTAACTCCTTTTCTATTCCTATTTATTTTTCTCTATCAGTCTCCTACGTAACACCTTTTCTAATGCTATTTATTTTTCTATCAGTCTCCTACGTAACACCTTTCCTATTTTTATTTATTATACGGTACTGTATCAGTCTCCTATGTAACACCTTTTCTATTTCTATTTTCCTCTATCTGTCTCCTACGTAACACCTTTCCTATTGCTATTTATTTTTCTATATCAGTCTCTTTCTATCCTCGGGCATTTCAAAAACTCGGCAGCAAAGATTTTAAAATGAGCGTTCTTGGCCATTGTCTCAATCCCGTTTACATCTGTCTTCTCCCACCTCAAATGACATAAATTCTCCTTCATTTCTATTTTAGGCTCATAATCTACCTATGTCTATCTACCTGCCAGGCTCCTCATCTATCTAACAGCATCCGTTTTTTCTCTTCCCGACTTTCATGTTGTTTGCCGTTATAGCGTTATTACTTTTCCGTTTTAACGATATTTCTCTCCCCCTCCAGACCCGTTAACCGAATTGTTGACTTGGCAAATAGCAGTTTCCTCTACCCTCTCCCCCCCTCCCTCCCTCTCCCTCTCTCCCCCAACACACAAAATAGCTATTGTTTCTTCTTTTAATTTGTTTTTTGTATTTGGTGATGAGAAAAGCGTCTCAATTCAAGTTGCTTCGTTCCTTTAAATCGAAAAAATGGTTTTAGTTTCGTGTTTCACTTGTTTTCGTTCTTTTTTTGTACTGAATTTCGCTCACGGGACTTCCTCTTCACTAATTTTCACTTTGTTTCCTCCAGTTTCCCTAAATAGCAAATGCGGTAACCTTTTTTCTCCCTCTTTCAACTCTAAAAACTGTGATCACTCCTCTTCTTGCACTGAATTTCACTCAACGAACCTCCTATTCACTATTTTTTGTGTCCTTCAGTGTCTTATAATAAAAACAATCCTTTCTTTCTTTTCTTCTTTCACTGTAAGTTCAATTTGTTTCTTATAATTAAAAACACAATCCTTCTTTCTTTCCTCTCTTTCTTTCACCATTAGTTCAATTTGTTTCCTTCAGTTTCTTATAATTAAAAACACAATCTTTCTTTCCTCTCTTTCAACTCTTATATTACTTTTCCCTTACTGGCACACACACACACTCAAAAAAATATTCATGTTTCGTGTTGTACTGCTGTAATAAATTCATCTAGTGGAAAAATGGCCGTCCTCCCGAGAATTTATATATTAAATTTCACTCCCGGGAATTTTGCATCACTGTAGTTTAAATCCATTTCTTTTTTACTGCACACAAAAAAAAATGCTTCTCGTTTCGTTTATTATTTTTGTCTTTATATTTAAATGCCGAAAATCTGTTCTTCCTCTGTGCTTTGTTATTATATTTTACTCCTGGGAATTTTGCATCACTGTAATCTAAATCAGTCTTTAAATTCCAGCACACACACACACACACACACACACACACACACACTTCTCGTTTCTTGTTTTATTTGTGATTAAATATAAATGGCTAAAAACTCCTCAGTGTTTTATCAGTTATCAAATGTGACGCCTGGAACATCCTATTACTGATAATAAATTCCTATTTCTCCCATCTATCCTGTTACTTCTTATTGCTTTTCTTTCCTTTACAGGTGGCTTTACATTGAGTGACAAGCCAAATGGTTTCCTGTAAGCCAAGAAACCATTTACAACGCTGGGTGGTAACCATATAACCAAACCATACGTGCTCCCTACGTGTCAGCAAGCGAGTTGGTGGAGGGTTAGTGCCCCTCCCCGTAAAACAAACAGCTCAAAGTCAAATGGCCACCCCTTGCGGGATTATGGCGTCTGGCAATAGATAGATAGATAGAAATTCAGGGGCTGGTTGACGTTAATGTAAATCGTGTAAACAATCTTCTTTTGTTTGTTAATATCCATCTAAAAATTTCCTTCTTCATTACAGGCTTCCAAACCACTTTCCTCGACTACTTTCCTCCTTCCTGTGTATCGAACGTGTTAAAAAGGCATTAACATCCATCTATCTATCTATTGCCAGACGCCATAATCCCGTAAGGGGTGGCCATTTGACTTTGTTTGTTTTACGGGGAGGGGCACCAACCCTCCACCAGCCCACTTGTTGACACGTAGGGAGCACGTGTGGTTTGGATATCTTTTTAAATATATATATGTCCGCTTCGCTAAATCTGAAAAATTGCCATTAACTTTTTTCCCTTTCTCTAAATCGTAAAAAATGGTATTAATATTCTTTTTAATATTTTTCCATTAATCTAAAAAAAAAAAAATGCGATTAACTTTTTTCCCCTCCTCTAAATCGTTGAAAATTACTAATGTATGTATATTTAAACTTTTCCATCTCTCGAAATGGTCAAAAATGGAATTATTATCTTTTTTGATGTTTTTCCATTTCCCTAAATCGGAAAAATGCCATTAACTTTTTTACCTTTCTCTAAATCGTACAAAATTACTACTGTATTTTATTGGACATGTGGAGAGAATGGAGAATGAAAGACTGACTAAGAGGGTGTATGTAGGTGAGGTGGCGGGAGGGAGAGGGAGGGGTAGACCGAGGATGAGG
>NC_137067.1:2466661-2469161 GCF_032717465.1 Coenobita brevimanus | reverse complement strand
AGGGGTTAACAGGGTCACGTCAGGCCATGTAATAACGTAATGGACAGAAGAAAATAGTGCTTTATTGTGTTTATATTTTTGGGTTGTGGACGAAAAAACACTGAAATTTAATGTTTTTAGTGTGTGTGTGTGTGTGTGTGTGTGTGTGTGTGTGTGTGTGAAACAATGATTAGATGGATGTGTAGTGCGTCCTTTAGTGAAAGGCCTGGGTTTACGATGGAAGAGTTCAGAGGAAGGATGGGACTGGAGTGTATTGGTGCTGTGATGAGGAGGGGTAGACTGAGATGGTTTGGGAGGAAGGATGGGACTGGAGTGTACTGGTGTTGTGATAAGGAGGGGTAGACTGAGATGGTATGGGAGGAAGGATGGGACTGGAGTGTATTGGTGCTGTGATGAGGAAGGGTAGACTGAGATGGTTTGGGAGGAAGGATGGGACTGGAGTGTATTGGTGCTGTGATGAGGAGGGGTAGACTGAGATGGTTTGGGAGGAAGGATGGGACTGGAGTGTATTGGTGTTGTGATGAGGAGGGGTAGACTGAGATGGTTTGGGAGGAAGGATGGGACTGGAGTGTATTGGTGTTGTGATGAGGAGGGGTAGACTGAGATGGTTTGGGAGGAAGGATGGGACTGGAGTGTATTGGTGTTGTGATGAGGAGGGGTAGACTGAGATGGTTTGGGAGGAAGGATGGGACTGGAGTGTATTGGTGTTGTGATGAGGAGGGGTAGACTGAGATGATATGGGAGGAAGGATGGGACTGGAATGTACTGGTGTTGTGATAAGGAGAGGTAGACTGAGATGGTATGGGAGGAAGGATGGGACTGGAGTGTATTGGTGTTGTGATGAGGAGGGGTAGACTGAGATGGTTTGGGAGGAAGGATGGGACTGGAATGTATTGGTGTTGTGATGAGAAGGGATAGACTGAGATGGTTTGGGAGGAAGGATGGGACTGGAGTGTATTGGTGCTGTGATGAGAAGGGGTAGACTGAGATGGTTTGGGCACCTGGGGAAGATGAGGGATGGCAGTTGGGCGGGGAAAGTGAGCAGTGTCAACGTCAGGGGCAGGGCTGCAAGAGGCAGACCGAAAAACACCTGAGACGAGGTCATAGAGTGTGACCTCAAGGATAAGGGACTGAACAGGGAGGCTGCCAGAGATTAAGCTGCGTGGTGGGACAAGGGACTAAATAGGGAGGTAGCCACAGATCGAGCTGCGTAGAGGGATAAGGGACTGGACAGGGAGGCTGCCAGAGATCAAGCAACGTGGAGGGATAGGACAATGAATAAAGTTACTGCTAGAGATTAAGAAACGTGGAGGGATAGGGGAGTGAATGAGGAGGCTGCCAGGGATCAAGCAGCGTGGAGAGCCGCCATTAGGTGACCAAGAATGCACATACATTCTCGCCTTATAAACAATACGAACGATACGATACAAAAAAAATACAAACTGAAAAGATAAAAAAAATCATCCACATTCCCTTGCTAATTGGTTACCTGACGTTTTACGATATTTACCTAAGAGAGAGAGAGAGAGAGAGAGGATGAAGATGGAAGACAGGTAACTCGTGAATGGATCGCAGTGAGTGAGGGGAAGGAGGGCGGTAATTTGATGAGAGAGAGAGAGAGAGAGAGAGAGGTCACTTTCACATAATTCCTTTACAAACATTCCAGTCACCCACACCACTTCCATAATGAAATAGAATGCTTCGTCACACCTGTTCCTAAGTGATTTATTTTGAACCCTGCCCCTTAACATTCTCCTCTATATATACACTATTTTCATTCAGATATCATTTCCACCTATAACACATAAGGACAGTGAGGTGTGATCTGCAGAATAAGTTGCTTAGGAGAAGGTGTTAACACATCCCAAGGCCACTCAGTATGGAAGCTCTCTAACACCTTTTCCTAAGCGATTCATTTTGCTTATTACACCTTACTGACCTCTCCAGCGTTTCATAAATCCTTCCAATATCGCCATACATACATAACGCACAAGGACATTAACCAGCCATATCGAAAAATAAATCACTGAGGAAATCGTGTTAGGGAGCTTCTTTACCTGAGGATACTACGGGATATTTGTTCTTACGATACTTCTTACGCAGGATTTGAACATGTGACACAGGAAGCAGAGGATGCGGTGCTCTCACATAGTAACTTTAAAAACACCACACCCAGCGCCCGTCTCTCTACGCATTTCGCACTCAACCCTTCCTCATTTGCGTGCAGAGTGCGTGTGCGGGGCTGAGGGTTGCGTGGATAAGTGTGCGTGTAAGGGTTAAGTCACATGGCTGGGTGGAATTAGGGAGAGAGGGGCACGCACCCACACGCCACCACGTCTGAGACAACACTGACTCACCCCGCCCTCCCCTGCCTCCACCCACCATCACCCTATTTTTCCACTCCCTTCATTACTAACCCCACCCCCCACCTCTCTCTCTCTCTCTCTCTCATACTTCTACTTTTTCTCTCTCAAACATCTATCTTATCTCTCTCCTCTCC
>NC_137067.1:2456661-2459161 GCF_032717465.1 Coenobita brevimanus | reverse complement strand
CTATAATCAATGCTCTTTTCCTCTCTCTCTCTCTCTCTCTCTCTCTAATCCTATAATCAATGCCTTTTTCCTCTCTCTCTCTCTCTCTCTCTAATCCTATAATCAATGCTCTTTTCCTCTCTCTCTCTCTCTCTCTCTCTCCCTCTCTCTCTCTCTCTCTCTCTAATCCTATAATCAATGCTCTTTTCCTCTCTCTCTCTCTCTCTAATCCTATAATCAATGCCCATTTCCTCTCTCTCTCTCTCTCTAATCCTATAATCAATGCTCTTTTCCTCTCTCTCTCTCTCTCTCTCTCTCTAATCCTATAATCAATGCCCTTTTCCTCTCTCTCTCTCTCTCCCTACCAACAATCAATGCCCTTTTCCTCTCTCTCTCTCTCTCTCTCTCTCCCTACCAACAATCAATGCCCTTTTCCTCTCTCTCTCTCTCATCGCTGGTATAAGTGTGAGTATAAATGTGTTCGTGTATCATCGTAAAGTATAAGTGATTGCGTAAGTAGAAATATCAGTGTTAGTGTATGTATAAGGTAGTGTACAGGTGTATGGTACCTGGATTATTAATTAAGACGTCTGACCTGTTTCCACGACACATCATTTATCTTCACATCTTCCTCTCCCTCTCACCACCCCCCTCTCACTCTCTCTTTCTCTCTCCATCCCTCCCCTCCTCCTTCCTCCCTCCCCCATCTCTCGCCAAACTACCTCCTCACCCCCCTTCCCCCTCCACCTCTCACTAAACCACCTCCTCCCCTCCCTCTCTCCCTCATCTCACCAAATCACCTCATAATTCTATCCTCCCTATGATTCCACCAACTTCCTCACCAAACCACCACTTTATCTCCTTCTCTCTCTCTCTCTCTCTCTCTCTCTCTCACACACACACACACACACACACACACATACACAAAACCTCCAGGGACCTTGATAGTCTGCTACACGTGGCACCCCAGCATCCAATACACGATAAACCACAGACCAGACACCCCAAGCACCACCTTAGTCCTGCCTCCCTTCACTTCCGCCATGCCATACTACCAACACTATCACCTTTAACATCATTTTCTATTCCCAGGATTGTTTTACGCCTCTAAGATAATTATTTTTCCACTCCCAGGATGATTCTACGCATCTCTAGTTATTTTTTACCCATCCACAAGGTGATTATGTTTATCCGGGCAAACGTTATCAAAATTAGTCTATATGCAGGTGGGTAATACATCGCAGCTTCAGACATACAGCTAATAAAGAAATCAATAAAACTGGTCACAAATGCGTCAGGAAATAGAGTAATTATGAAGCTCGTCTCTATTATTATCAAGCCCTCTACTAACAATTCTTCACTATCCTACCTCGTTGACAATAATACTGTTCCTTTGAACGCCATTACAAGTCACGTATAGGTAAGTCAAAATCCTATCTATCTATCTATTGCCAGACGCCTTAATCCCGTAAGGGGTGGCCACAAACAAATCACCCCCATGCCCCCCTGTCCCCCGCCATATCATTGTCCTGCTCCCAGCTCACACCCCCCTCTCTCATATACCTCTCCACTCCATCCCTCCATCTCAATATCCAAACAATAATATTCTAGTGTCTGACTTACCTTCCCGTCCGTGCAAGCCCATATTCCTTGAGGTATCCAGCACTACCACAAGCCTGAGGGAAGGTCGTTTGGGGTCACACCAAGGCGGACTGGTTCTTCCAAGGTCAACTTCTTGGTATCAGTGTCCTCCCACGAGTAAATCGACTTAAACTGCATCTTCTAGTCATTACAACCTAAACAGCGTTTCTGAATCACTTTGACACTTAAAAGAGTTCCTTGTAAATCACGTGGACTTTAAACAGCATCGTTTTTACATAATTACAACTTACACAGAACACTTAACACTTAGCAGTCTTCCAAAGCACTTAACGTCTTTTCCAAACAGTATATACTTTACACTTAGTCTCCTCTACACCAGGTCCCGTTCTACGTTCTTCTAAACACAGTAACACTCTTCTCCACACCGTTCTACGTTCTTCTAAGGACAGTAAAACTCCTCTCCACACCGCTATACGTTCTTCTTAACACAGTATTGACAGAAACGTTTACTGCATCACACTCACGAATGTTGACGAAAACGTTCCTTCACAAACACCACCTCAATTTCTTCGATTAGGCTACCGAGTTTCGATTTAACACCAGATTCACACCACCTGTTTTAGATTAACACCACTGGGCTCAGATTAACACCACCAAGTTCAGATTAACACCACACACGACTGAGATTATACCTGGTGTGTTTTTCCTCATTTCTCCTTGAACATTAGACACAGACGGCCCACAAAAACGTTTCTATAAGTAGATTGATAGGAACTTTGTGCATAGAGGGAGAGGAGGCTTTTGGCTATAAGGAGAGAATGGAGAGGAGTTTGGAGTGAATGGAGAGCAGGAGGAGTCTGGAGAGAATGGAGAGATGAAGGAGTCTGGAGAGAATGGAGAGATGAAGGAGTCTGGAGAG